>NC_069504.1:262928268-263185768 GCF_027579735.1 Bombina bombina | reverse complement strand
CATTCAGCAACATGCGCAGTCAGAGGGAGCAGATTCTGACTTGGAAGCTGTAGTGTCAGAATTTGCTGCTCAAACAAATGCGCTGTTAGATCGCTCATCGCTTGTTGTCACAGTCAGGAGAAAAAAGGCAACAATTACAGCGTGTCCTGTGTGTAGCCAGGATATATGTCCACCTTAAAAAGAACAACGCTAGGAGGAGACTCAAGGAGGAGCAAAAATTCGATGTGAAACGATAGTGAATATATATATATATATATATATATATAAATACAGTATATATATTTTATATATATATATATATACACACACACAGGATACGCTGTAATTGTTGCCTTTTTCATCCTGACCGTGACAAGCGATCTAACCGCTCATTTGTTTGAGCAGCAAATTCCGACGCTACAGCTTCCAAGTCAGAATTTGCTCACTCTGACTGCGCATGTTGCTAAATGACATAATCGTATTCCACACGATTATGTCATACAGAGCATGCGCAGTAAGAGCAGATTTGGAAAAAGTAGCAGATTCTGATAGAACACCGGCCCATCTTTGGTTCAGCACCTGGGTAGCGCTTGCTGATTGGTGGCTAAACCACCAATCTGCAAGCGCTATCCAGGGTGCTGAACCAAAAATGGGCTTACATTGCTGCTTTTTCAAATAAAGATACCAAAAGAACGAAGAAAAATTGATTAAAGGAGTAAATTGGAAAATTGCATGCTCTATCTGAATCATGAAATAAAAAAATGTGGGTTCAGTATCCCTTTAACTTCAAAAACAAAATTAACAACCCTATCATAACTTCTTTTTTTCATGAAGAAATATTTTAACATGTACACTTTCACTTGCATATATTTTATTATTTTGTCTCAGCCTCTCTGGAAAATCCTGCTGGTATCCACCAATCAGCTGGTAGATTGCTGTTGCTGAGTATGATACTCTTGGCCAGTAGACCCACAGAGAGGGGTGTTGGGTTCTAGTTCACCTTCACAAAACACTTTCACAATTAGCTAATTTTGATGGAACTATATATGCTCTCCAAATGATTGTATATTAATTATATTAAATATCAATAACACTTAGTCTAGTGGGCATTCATGCCCCCTTCATGTATCCCTGGCCTCTGGTTGTGAGAAATGTTTTAGACAATTATTAACTAAAATTGTTCAGGGTGGGGAAACAGATTTCCAAGTGCCTAAGAAAATCCAAAAACCAAACACACCACTTCCTCCTTATAAATCACCTTACTAGGGCTCTGGTGGGACAAGTGATTACTTTGGTAGCAGTATAAAAACAGTCTAAATAGGGTTGCACTGTGCCTAGAGACTTAAAGGCATGTCACAAATAATGACGATTTATATGTAGGGACACATATTGGTCTTTTAGATAATCTGTGTGGCAATACTGGATTAACCAACTGGGCATTACGAAATTAGGAGGGTTTAACCATTGATTTGTTTCGGTTACAGCTTACTGTGAAAAAAGAAAGAAGTGATGCGCTAACTATACACTCACAGCCTAACCTTTGGAAACCCTTTCCACAAGGACAACCAATGACAGAATTTAAGGAAGAAAAATAGGATGGCGCTAAAAGCAGAGTGTGTACATATAAAAGATAAATAAACCAGTGCTTACAAAAAAGGTGATCTCAAAAAATATGTTTATGTTAATCAAAAAATCCCCAACATGAAAAAATATATATATAAATCAAAAAGGTGCCTAAGTCTAATATACAATATAAAACACTGATTGATACTGAAAAAAGTGTGAAAACAAAAATTAAAATTAGCTAATTAGCTATAAAAGTGCAAATCTCTATAATCAGAGTAAATATAGGACAATGGATCCTAGTGTATGCACCGCTACAAAAATGGGTTAAATGGTAAAACGTGTGTAGATCACTACAGGTTCCTAAGAGTATAAATATACTTTGGAAAATACTAGAGTAGAAGCAAAAGACAAAAAATATATATCTATTAACTAAAAATATTTATTTGATAATATATATATATATATATATATATATATATATTCTAGGAATAATTATTCATGAATAAAAATGGATAGAAAACACATAGGTAAAGCTGGCATAAGACAGAAAAATTACATAGATAAAAATACCAAGAACAATATTAAAAAATCTCATGAACAATAATAAAATCTCTTTAGGGACGTCTCCCAAAAGCACCAAGAAAAAAAACACCAGTACAAGTGATGTGTAAAATGAATCTGACAAACAGCGATACAATGTCTCTCGTGATAGGTTACTTTTACAACATCCAGCGTCGCGGATTCCAATATGAGTTATACAGTCCTTTAGACTAGTTTGTACTTAAAATCCTTTAGCAGCAGGAACACAAAGCAGTGTACTTCATATATCTTGTGCTTCTAATGAGTGTTTGGGTCTGATAACATAGTCTTTGAGACTATAATGGAGTCTGTGTCAGAACGTGGAAATCCCAGCATATACCTTCTTACTGTTATTGCAAGTAAGGGATTACTATGGCTGTAATATAGACAATAGATGATATAGTTTCAGACAGCAATTACTAGTTTCAGACAGCAATTACTAGTTGGCAAAAGACCAGTACTCACTGTTACATGAAAAAACAGCTATGATTAGCTTGCTCTTGGCGTGTCCGAAAACCTGCACTTAGTGCATTAGCACGCAGGTGGCTCCTGATGATCCAAATCCGCTTTGTTTGTTTGGCGGAACAATACTGAAGACAAAAGACGAGTTTGGCCAAACTCTTCCGGATGGTAACTTGCTGTATGAGCCAGATGGAAATAGAAATGACAGACTGGTAAGCTTCAACACGTTTCACCTGTAGATAGGGATTTTTCAAGATAGTTTTACCAGCTGTTAACACTCATTTAGATATACCTAAGTTTGTTCTGCTATTGGTTCAGAATTTTTAAGTGGATAAATTTAAGGTGGAATTGTTCTTTACTTCCTTAAAGGGCCACTGTAAGTAAATATTTTCTATGCCTGTTACTAACTAACTACCCCAAATAAGCTTTTTATCAATAGCATTTCATTAACATATCTCTACCGTATATCAGAAATCTTGTCTGCAAATTTAATTGTTTTCCAAACCCACTCCGTGGGTATCCTTTGCTCTGTACCAATCCGTTTACAATACCTAGGTTTCAAAATGGCGCTTTAAACACAAAGTTATTGGTTTCAGTATTTTGAACACTCAGTGCTGAAAATAGTGGGCAGGATAACGTGACATCATCGGCGAATAAAAGATATAACTTTTAGAACGTTATGAAAGTTCGTTTTGGAGAAAATATAGGTCAGTAGGTTTTAATTAATGTTTATTAACTTTAATATGTTAGTTGTTTAGCTTAAAAATTATAACAGAAAGTAATCCTTTAAGGAGGTATTTGCATTATTGAAATTTATTTCAAACCTCCAGACTTGCAGAAGATATTTCCAGTGTCTTTAATTTCACACTTATATGGATTGTTTTTTCTTTTGTTGTCGAAGTTAGCAACCTTGGGTTTTAGTTAAATAGTCCAAACATGCGGAGGTCGTTTCCAATATCTCTATTATCACACTTGTATATATGCCTATATATCGATGGTGGTATTAATTCACATAGATAGCGAAAAAGGTGGAAGACCTATCATATCTGGGATAAATTCCCTCACCTCAAATCTGTCGCAATATGTCGACAAATTTTTGCAAAAATAAGTACAAAATCTTGACTCATACATCAAAGACTCTACCCATGTTTTAAAATTAATTAAAGATATTCCAATCAGCAAAATTATTATTCTGGCCTCTTGCGATGTCTCGTCTCTCTATACTTCCATAGACCACAAACTAGGTATTGAAGCAGTTAATAGTTTCATAGAAAAAGATTCAGATATTCATATATCCCAAAAACAGTTCATATTGGATAGTATCTTATTCATTCTAGAACATAATTATTTTTCCTTTAATGGGAAATATTTCCTTCAAGTAGAAGGGACTGCTATGGGGATGAGGTTCGCGCCGAGCTACGCTAATCTATTCATGGGACACTGGGAAGAGCGTTTTATCCCTACAATAGAGCCCGGCGCGAATCTCGTCCTCTTTAAAAGATTTATTGACAATATACTTATTGTCTGGAAATGTAGTAAACTAGAACTTAATAGCCTATTTAATAATATGAATAATAATAACAGGGGACTCAAATTTACCTATCAGCACAGTACCGAAAAGATACATTTCTTAGATTTAGAAATTTCTATTGAACAAGAAAAATTTGAAACCAAAACCTTTTTCAAATCTGTTGACTCTAACAATTATATTCATGGCAAGAGTTGCCATTACAAAAAATGGATTGACAATATACCATACGGTCAATTCCTCAGGATCAGAAAAAACTGTTCAAAAACCTCTGATTATAAAACCCAAATTGCTATTCTTGTAAAAAGATTCCAAGAAAGAAGTTATGAACAAGAAAATATAAATCGAGCAAAAATTAGAGCAGATACAATAGAGAGAGATACTTTAATTAACTCTAAAAGATCAAAGAATTTAGATAATGCAAATATGATCAATGTTCCATTGATCACACAATATAACGATCATAGAATAATAAGGAACATTATCAATAGACATTGGCGCCTTGTAAAATCTGACCCTATTATTGGGGATGCTGTTATTCCTTTCCCTAAAATCATTTATAAGAGAGCAAGTAACCTTAATCTAAATTAGCACCAAGTGAGTTTAAGGTGAAACAGAACCAAATGAGAGACGTAGATCTAAATGGACATGATATAAGAGGCTTCTATCCATGTTTTACATGCAGAGCAAATTAAACAAGTTCATAATTCCTAATGCAGGAAAATAATTCGCCATAAAAAACACTATAAGATGCACCCAAAAAGGAGTAGTCTACATGTTAAGATGTTCTTGTAATCTAATATACTTAGGTGAAACCACCAGAAGCCTGAGGGAGAGAATCCGTGAACACCTTTGCTGTATAGAAAAATGGAATCTTGATTACCATCTTTAAAACCATTTTCAGGAAGTTCACGGAAATAATCTATTTTTGGGGCATATGTAAAGTACGTCCAGATTGGAGAGGTGGTAACTTTGAACATAAACTACTTAGGAAAGAAGCTGAGTTAATCTATTATATGTATACATTGTACCCAAATGGACTTAATTCAGAGTTGGACAATTTCCCCTTTTCTCTAAGTTTGGACATTTGGTGACTAAATATAGGCTCAATCTCTATTATGTATATGTATATATGAGACAGTAAACTTACTGTCTCTGATACATGTACACCTGTGTGGGACTAAATCTATCAAATAATTCCTTTGCTGGATTGAGTGTTTACACTTTTCTTATTGACTATAGATAGGATCTCTCATAAATCAACCATCATTCATATAATATAGTCTATACACATATATAGTGTATTAGAACGTTTGTCATCTGAAGTTTTATTTATTGATATATACTCTTATCTATCTGTGAATCATCTTAATGCGTCTTTGTGCGCCTCTTTGTTCACATCTCTCTCAAGTGATGACACCACAAAACAGATTATTGTCTTCCCCTTTTATGATACTAATGCTGTATAAATATCTAGTCTTATTTACCTAATACTCATGTCTTAAAATTCAGATTTTCTATTCTATATTTTCTTTTATAGGCATATATATATACACGCATATCTCCATAGCACCATACCACCTTTTTCGCTATCTATGCGAATTAATACCACCATCGATATATAGGTATATATACAAGTGTGATAATAGACATATTGGAAACGACCTCCGCATGTTTGGATTATTTAACTAAAACCCAAGGTTGCAACAACAAAAGAAAAAACAATCCATATAAGTGTGAAATTAAAGACACTGGAAATATCCTCTGCAAGTCTGGAGGTTTTAAATAAATTTCAATAATGCAAATACCTCCTTAAGGAAGTAAAGAACAATTCCACCTTAAGTTTATCCACTTAAAAATTCTGAACCAATAGCAGGACAAGCTTAGGTATATCTAAATGACTGTTAACAGCTGGTAAAACTATCTTGAAAAAGCCCTATCTACGGGTGAAACGCGTTGAAGCTTACCAGTCTGTCATTTCTATTTCCATCTGGCTCATACATCAAGTTACCATCCGGAAGAGTTTGGCCAAACTCGTCTTTTGTCTTCAATATTGTTCTGCCAAACAGACAAAGCGGATTTGGATCATCAGGAGCCACCTGCGTGCTAATGCACTAAGTGCAGGTTTTCGGACATGCCAAGAGCAAGCTAATCATAGCTGGTTTTCCATGTAACAGTGAGTAATGGTCTTTTGCCAACTACTAATTGCTGTCTGAAACTATATCATCTATTGTCTAAATTACAGTCATAGTAATCCCTTACTTGCATTAACAGTAAGAAGGTATATGCTGGGATTTCCACGTTCTGACACAGACTCCATTATAGTCTCAAAGACTTTACATTTGAATCTAAAACTATGTTATCAGACCCAAACACACATTAGAAGCACAAGATATATGAAGTACACTGCTTTGTGTTCCTGCTGCTAAAGGATTTTAAGTACAAACTAGTCTAAAGGACTGTATAACTCCTATTGGAATCTGCGATGCTGGATGTTGTAAAAGTAACCTATCACATGAGAGACATTGTATCGCTGTTTGTCAGATACATTTTACACATCACTTGTACTGGTGGTTTTTTTCTTGGTGCTTTTGGGAGACGTCCCTAAAGAGATTTTATTATTGTACATGAGATTTTTTAATATTGTTCTTGGTATTTTTATCTATGTAATTTTTCTGTCTTATGCCAGCTTTAACTATGTGTTTTCTATCCATTTTTATTCATGAATAATTATTTCTAGAATTTATATATATATATATATATATATGTATTATCAAATAAATATTTTTAGTTAATAGATATATATTTTTTGTCTTTTGCTTCTACTCTAGTATTTTCCCAAGTATATTTATACTCTTAGGAACCTTTAGCGATCTACACACGTTTTACCATTTAACCCATTTTTGTTCTCACTGTCTTTTTAGACATAGACACTGTCAGTATATTTATAAGAATCTCAGTAGTGCTCTCCAAATAATATGTTAGCCTATGGCAGGGTTATAACACAATATATTTAATACTTTTCCTTTAAAATAAACCCTCAATCAATATGCATCTACTAGAAACCATAAAATTTATAAAATACCTGAATTCTTTTTATTAGTTAATATCTATGAACACATTGGAATATATTTGTAATACCAGAATATGAGTCAATATTATATGCGTTTAAAAACTATTTAAATATGCTATGCAAAATTCATAAAAGTCTACCTTCTTCACAATAGAAATTTCACCCAGTTAACACAATGAGATTCCAAGATCTTTAACTGCTAAACATCCAAGCAATACAATTCTAACAATGCTTATTTAAACAATAGGACAGTCTATATTTAAACACTAGAAGTTATATATATTATTTGTGCCAACAATCAAACTCTGAGTTATAACTCTATATTTGCATAGTTAAAACAATTTAGCATCAAGGATCTGTTTAACGATATACAGGCTATGCATATAACTAAAATATAAGCTGCTCTTTATAAATCTCTCAACTATACTTTAAACTGCAGCTACTATGCATATATTTTTGTTTTAAAATATTACCTGCAATATTTAGCCTTTCATATATATATATATATATATATATATATATATATATATATATATATATATATATATATATATATATATATATATATATATATATATATATATATATACTTTACCAGATGATATTCAGCTTCAAGACTTGTCCCACCTCATATAAAAGTGTAATTGCAATTGATAAGATAGAGTATGGCCCACTTTTCTTATAGTTTGACTGTCTCCCACGCAACAGTTTTCAGTCAGTTTACAAAATCAGCAGTCCATCCCCTCCTATCCTGCATACAGCTTATATTGTTTAATCATTGGTGAGAAATATGGGCGGCCCTTTGGAACCTTCTCGTTATTGGCCCTTACGGAGCTGAGCATGGTCACCAAGGAAACACATCTTTTAACAGTTAAGTCCCTTAAAGGACCAGTAAACACAGCAGATTTGCATAATCAACAAATGCAAGATAACAAGACAATACAATAGCATTTACTCTGAATTTCAAATGAGTAGTAGATTTTATTCTATCAAGTTTCAAAGTTATGTATATTTCCACTCCCCCTGTACCATGTGATAGCAATCAGCCAATCACAAATGCATATACGTATAGTCTGAGTTCTTGCACATGCTCAGTAGGAGCTGGTGACTCAAAAAAAGTGTAAATATAAAAGACTGTGCACATTTTTGTTAATGGAAGTAAATTGGAAAGTTGTTTAAAATTACATGCTGTATCTGAATCATGAAAATTTAAAAAAACATGAGTGTCCCTTTAACTGTCATACTGGATTCTTGCCCTCAATGTGATTGGCTGATTGAATCAGCCAATCGGATTGAACTTGATTCTGATTGGCTGATTCCATCAGCCAATCAGAATTTTCCTACCTTAATTCCGATTGGCTGATAGAATCCTATCAGCCAATCGGAATTTGAGGGACGCCATCTTGGATGACGTCCCTTAAAGGAACCGTCATTCCCCGGGAAGTCGTCGTCGGAAGAAGATGGGTCCGCGGTGGAGGTCTTCAAGATGGAGCCGGTCCTCATCGGATGAAGATAGAAGATGCCGCTTGGAAGAAGATGGTTGCCTGTCCGGATCTACTCTTCTTCCCGGATAGGATGAAGACTTTGGAGCCTCTTCTGGACTTCTTCAGCCGTCGGATGATGGATGTCTAGCCCCCGCTTGGGCTTAGATGAAGATATCGGAGCCAGGACGGATCGGTGTGATACCCGGTGAGGTGAAGACAAGGTAGGAAGATCTTCAGGGGCTTAGTGTTAGGTTTATTTAAGGGGGTTTGGGTTAGATTAGGGGTATGTGGGTGGTGGGTTGTAATGTGGGGGGGGGGTATTGTATGTTTTTTTTTACAGGCAAAAGAGCTGAATTTCTATGGTTTTTTTTACAGGTAAAAGAGCTTTGAACTTTTGTAATTTAGAATAGGGTAGGGCATTTTTTATTTTGGGGGTCTTTGTTATTTTATTAGGGGGCTTAGAGTAGGTGTAATTAGTTTAAAATTGTTGTAATATTTTTCTTATGTTTGTAAATATTTTTTTATTTTTTGTACTTTAGTTAATTTATTTCATTGTAGTTATTTGTAGGTATTGTATTTAATTAATTTATTGATAGTGTAGTGTTAGGTTTAATTGTAGGTAATTGTAGGTATTGTATTTAATTAATTTATTGATAGTGTAGTGTTAGGTTTAATTGTAACTTAGGTTAGGATTTATTTTACAGGTAATTTTGTAATTAATTATAACTATTTTAGCTATTAAATAGTTCTTAACTATTTAATAGCTATTGTACCTGGTTAAAATAAATACAAACTTTGATCCGTAAAATAAATATAAATCCTAAAATAGCTACAATATAATTATAATTTATATTGTAGCTATATTAGGGTTTATTTTACAGGTAAGTATTTAGCTTTAAATAGGAATAAGTTATTTAATAAGAGTTAATTTATTTCGTTAGATTTAAATTATATTTAACTTAGGGGGGTGTTAGTGTTAGGGTTAGACTTAGCTTTAGGGGTTAATACATTTATTAGAATAGCGGTGAGCTCCTGTCGGCAGATTAGGGGTTAATACTTGAAGTTAGGTGTCGGTGATGTTAGGGAGGGCAGATTAGGGGTTAATACTATTTATTATAGGGTTATTGAGGCGGGAGTGAGGCGGATTAGGGGTTAATAACTTTATTATAGTAGCGGTGAGATCTGCTCGGCAGATTAGGGGTTAATAAGTGTAGGCAGGTGGAGGCGACGTTGTGGGGGGCAGATTAGGGGTTAATAAATATAATATAGGGGTCAGCGGTGTTAGGGGCAGCAGATTAGGGGTACATAGGGATAATGTAAGTAGCGGCGGTTTACGGAGCGGCAGATTAGGGGTTAAAAATAATATGCAGGGGTCAGCGATAGCGGGGGCAGCAGATTAGGGGTTAATAAGTGTAAGGTTAGGGGTGTTTAGACTCGGGATACATGTTAGGGTGTTAGGTGCAGACGTAGGAAGTGTTTCCCCATAGCAAACAAAGGGGCTGCGTTAGGAGCTGAACGCGGCTTTTTTGCAGATGTTAGGTTTTTTTTCAGCTCAAACAGCCCCATTGTTTCCTATGGGGGAATCGTGCACGAGCACGTTTTTGAAGCTGGCCGCTTGCGTAAGCAACTCTGGTATCGAGAGTTGAAGTTGCGTTAAATATGCTCTACACTCCTTTTTTGGAGCCTAACGCAGCCATTCTGTGGACTCTCAATACCAGAGTTATTTAAAAGGTGCGGCCAGAAAAAAGCCAGCGTTAGCTTTTCGGGTCGTTACCGACAAAACTCTAAATCTAGCCGTTAATAAATGCAATGTTATAGTAAAAAGCACACGTCCACGCTAACATGAATAAAAGTGCATACTTGTGTATAATGGCATAGAATGTTATCGATCAATGTTGCTGCAATATTGTTTGTAAACGATAAAGTAACAGCGGACATCTCTAGTATTGTATATATAAGTGATTTGCGAGATGTCAATATTGTACGCGTCCCTTTAAAATCACAATAATAATACAGATCTTCTGGCTGACATCTCTAGTATTGTATATATATAAGTGATTTGCGAGATTTCATTATTGTACGCGTCCCATTAAAATCGCAATAATAATGAAGATCTTCCGGCTGACATCTTTAGTATTGTATATATAAGTGATTTGCGAGATGTCAATATTGTACGCGTCCCATTAAAATCACAATAATAATGAAGATCTTCCGGCTGACATCTCTAGTATTGTATATATAAGTGATTTGCGAGATGTCAATATTGTACGCGCCCCTTTAAAATCGCAATAATAATGATGTTCCAAATTGTTGTTTACGTATATGTAGTATTGTAGTATTGAGTGCTAAACTTCTGAAAGGGGCGGTACAGTCCTAAAGCTGTAATGTGTATGGTTGAAGCTTCAAATGACGTCATCATATTATCAACCTGCCTGTCTAGTTATCAAATCCCCATTGTGTTGTTTTATTTTACTACATTGTTATTGTGTGCTGATTAAAATATAAATGTGTGCTTTGTGGTTGCGTGATGCGTGTTATGTACACATATACGTATATATTGTGATTCTCTCCCACATATGCTGACTTATATAAATGCACATGTATGAGTGAATGATAAAAGTAATGTATGTGCATCCATTAATGATCATGTGTTAAGCCTATGTAGATATGCTGTTCATGCAAGCATATGAGTTGAATAAATGAAATGCTATAATAGAGGTAAATGAGACGTGTTTCCAATTGACTACTGTTTGTGAGTAATGAAATCGAAATGTTCCATTTTTTTTTCTGTCCGTTTAAATATGATGTAATTTCTTAAATATATTTCGTATTGTTGATGGTGATTTGTAGTTGATGTAATGTAAATGTATAAAACAATTTGATGTTGTCGTGAATTTCACAGAAGTAAAAGCCATAACTCCAAAGAGAACTAGCCATTTCTTGATCTATTTGTCATAGCGTAACTAACGCAAGAAAGCATGAGTTAGTTTCACAATTTTAACGCTGGTATTACGAGTTTTCTTGTCTACGCTTTTTCCGTGCATTAGATAAATCTGGCTGTTGCGTCACGAGCACGTCTTCCCCATAGAAGTCAATGGAGGAGACAAATGTGTGTATAAATAAAATCCAAGACTTGTTTTGATCGTAAAGTGAGTGACGTCATGGTCTTGTGTGAAAAAGTAGCTAAGTTGTGTTTAATTCCTAATAAAAATCTTATTTGTGTATGTAATGTGCTGTAAATTGTTTGTATGTATCGATTAGTGTATGTATGTGATAATATTAGTAGTTAGATGTAGCTATATGAGTGTATGTTCCCGTCTGTCTATGTAAGTCAATGGAGAATGGTTTTCTGTGGCTTTTTTATTCAAACACCCGAGCTCTCGTAACTTTGATCCGTTCTATTTTGACGTGAAAAAGTAAAATCTTAAAAATAAATATAGTGTAGTGTTTGTATGAGTGTAAGTGTAGTTTGTGTAATGTTTTTTTTGTGATTCGTGGATTTTTTTTTCCGCGGTATATGTTAACTACTGGGTCTGGGTTGACGTAAATGATTTCAGCGGAGATGGATATTTTTGTGGCGTTAGGGAAACTCGTAATACCAGCGGCTGTAAAAAAGCAGCGTTAGGACCGGCCAACGCTGCTTTTTAAGCCTAACGCCAAACTCGTAATATAGCCGTTGGATTCTTAACAAGTACTTGAGGTTTAAGAGTAAAAGAATTCCCTAATTTTGATATTGTTGATAATGAATTTATTTGTGAGTGGAATAACATTCTCTCAGAATGTTCCATAAAGGGACACTGAACCCAAATGTTTTCTTTCGTGATTCAGATAGAGCATGACATTTTAAGCAACTTTCTAATTTTCTCCTATTATCAAATGTTCTTTATTCTCTTGGTATATTTATTTGAAATGCAAGAATGTAAGCTTAGATGCCGGCCCATTTTTGGTGAACAACCTAGGTTGTCCTTGCTGATTGGTGGATAAATTCATCCACCAATCAAAAACTGCTGTCCAGAGTTCTGAAACAAGAAAAAAGTTTAGATGCCTTCTTTTTCATATAAAGATAGCAAGAGAACGAAGAAACATTGATAATAGGAGTAAATTAGAAAGTCGCTTAAAATTGCATGCTCTATCTGAATCACAAAAGAAAAAATTTGAGTTCAGTGTCCCTTTAAGGTTAATGACTATGTTGGTAAAATGCAAAACTGAACAGCTGTTGATAGTCAGAAATGACATTGTGAAAATTCAAGCAGAAATGATTATATATAAAGATTATACTGAGTATAGTAAGTTTGATGATTTATTGGCAGATATAGTAGAATCCTCTAGGAAGGACTTCATACAGGTCAAATATATCCAAATTCTTGCGTGACCAGAGAGATTATCAGGAGGGCCAAGTATTTCTCTGGCAAAAACCTAAGAGATTTAGGAATAGACAGAATAAGAACAGAACAGGTCAGGCTGAATATAATGATCAGAGTGGGGGGAATCCACCTATTGGCCTTCCTCGCAGATGTAGACACAATAAATCTAGGAAGAGGGTTACTTTCATTGATCCTGACACCACTGAGGAATTATCCTCTTTAGCAGCTTCAACATCTTGTGATGAGGATTCGGGATAAGAGACAGATAATTCTAATTCAGTCTTGGATCCCAAAAGCTGGACACAACCCACCCATGTGCTGGCTAATTTAGAGTTGCCAAAGGCTAGCAAAGAGATGGGAGCAAGGCCTAAAATTCAAAATATTACCACACAAAATAGGGGTTTTTAACATTACAGAATAATGTTAATGATAATTCAATACCTTATAATCAAGCTTGGATAAATATTAATTCTCTTACAACCCAGTTTTTTCGACCTGCCCTAAAACAACCCACAGAATGCGGGACAAGTATCACAAACAACAACTATCCTTTCAAGGCACCACACAGATACTCTCTCAGAGACATATGTTTTCATGAGAAAAGTGAAATCATAATCCTTGGGAATCGTCCTCTTTAGGCAGTGTCATCAACTTATCCACACATGTTCTCACTAAGGCAGAAATAACAGTACTTAATTATGGTTTGGGTTTCTGCCCGGTTAAGAACTTTAACCTCTTTGAACCATCATCGATGTTAATAAATTAATCCGGAAGATAACCTTACGGGAACACTTGCAGAATGATCATAGGTTACAGTATCCCACTAAAACAGCACAGCTAGATACCTATAGAACTGATTATAATGAACTCAGTTTCCAAGATTATGTAATTTGACTACATTGGAAAATCTTTATAGTGAATCTAATGTGGAACATGAATATGTATCCAACTATACTCCAAAATTTAAACCCAAATCACTTTTCTACCCCTTACAGAGTCGGGGAAAAACTTTGGAGCTCTTCCATAAGAAAGTCAAAGAAGATTTGCTGCTAGACTAGTCCAAGACAGCCACAAACCAAAACCACTAAATCACTAAAACAAAAAGAAGCTATAAATTCCTTAAAAACAATCAATCGATTGTAATAAGACAATCTGAAAAGGGAAGTAGTGTGGTTGTGTTGGACAAGAGCCAATACATAGACATAGAGGAAGCCATTCGACAGTTAGGAGACACTAATATTTACATTATTTTGCCCAGAAATCCTGCAAGACAATTTCAAAGAAAACTTTATCAAATTTTGGATGATGGATTGCATCTAGGTATTCTGGATGATCAAACTATGAAATATCTGTGTGTAGAGAATCCTAATACACATATATTTCATCACGTACCAAAAGTTTACAAAATGTATTGGAGCCTCTCTCAGAGTAGCTAAATGCGATCCTCCAGCCTATTGTGCTCACTTTACCTAGTCACATCAAAGATACTGCTCATGTTTTATAATTGGTAGATGATTTATCTTGGACACCAAACTGTAGCTGGCTCACAATCGATGTAGTGTCACTTTATTCTAGTATCCAGCATGATTTGTGTATATCAGCTATAAGATATTTTTTGGAGCTACAAGATCATTTGGATACCCATACTTTGGAATACATTATAAGGGTCACTTGATTCTTGTTACAGTACAATTATTTGTTCTTTGAGGGCACTTACTATCTGCAGAGACAAGGGACTGCAATGGGGGCCATATTTGCCCCCTCCTATGCTGACATCTTCATGGGGTGGCTCGAGCGGACCTTTGTCTATGCGGATAGTAATCCCTTCTCACACTGTATTCTTTTTTTACAGATGATTCATCGACGATCTATTGTTAATTTGGAATTCAGATGAACAAAGTGCTAAACAATTTGTTCAGTATTTGAATGATGGTGACAATGGGGTTAAGTGTACCTGTGAGTGGCAACAAGCTGAAGTAAAGTTTCTCAAAATTACTTTGATAGGACATATAGAATCTAATACTGTCCAGACAAAATTGTATTGTAAGCCGATTTCAGGCAACACTTTGCTTTACAAAAAAAGTGCACATCCCAAAATGTCTTTAAAGGATTAGCTGAGGGACAGTTTGTTTGGGCAAAAAGAATTTGTAGCACTGAGTCTGATTTCTTTGACGAAAGTTCTAAAATTACATCAAGACTAATTTCAAGAGGGTGTCCCCGAAAATGGTGGACCATATAGCAAGAGATGTTAAGAATTTGGATAGGAAAGATACTTTACAGCCCAAGAGTAAATCCACTAATGACGATAATCGCATGTTGTTCATAACTCAATACTCTTCAGACTTCAATTCTATTTGCAACATATTGAGAAAGTACTTCAACCTATTGTATGGGGATAGGGATCTGAAGACCATTGTTGAAAAAGGCTTTAAATGTGTTTACTATAAAAATGTCACTTTGGGGAATATTCTCTATCCCAGTTAGTTACCGCAAAAAGAACCCACCACATTGTGGCTTAGTGTCAATGTAACTTATAAATGTGGTGTTTAAAGATGTAAAGCGTTCGAGTATCTGACAGAGAGTAGAGAGTTTTCATTCCATGTTACTCAACAGACCTTTCAAACAAGAGGGTGCATCAAGTGCTCAACATCATATGTGATCTACTTGATCGAGTGTACTACCCATCGTTGTCAATATGTGGGTATGACCACCAGAGACGTACAAATCCATATACGGGAACACTTAGGGTACATAAAGAATGAAAAAACATGTTCTGCCTTATCACATCACTTTCTGGAAGTCCACAACAAAGATGTTAGTACATTCAGATGGAGAGCAATTGAAGCCATTAGACAACCTCCTAGAGGTAACAAAGAAAGCCTTTTGGCTAAGCAGGAAACCTTCTGGATATACAAGTTACAGACTCAGATTCCTAATGGTTACAATTCCGAATTTGACATAATAAATCATTGGTATTAAATGATCAGCTAGTGGTAGTTGCTTGCTTTTTTAGTCAAAGATGTATTATACCAGTTTTACATTACACAGTAAATGGTTTTGGGACTTCGAATTATCAGAGGATCTAATAAATGCCATATTGTTATCATCATATGTCTA
This sequence comes from Bombina bombina, assembly GCF_027579735.1. Lineage (NCBI taxonomy): Eukaryota > Metazoa > Chordata > Amphibia > Anura > Bombinatoridae > Bombina > Bombina bombina. The sequence continues at coordinate 263,169,616 of NC_069504.1, read as the reverse complement.
TTTTAAGTAGAGGAGGATGTGATCAAACCCTTTTAAAAAAAGGGATTGTGCTTTTAGCTACTTTGTATTTCTAATTATTATATATATATAAATTCTTATTAGTTATTGACAAATTTATATTGTGACCTCAGATCTCACGGGCCCCATAGAACCACTGACATTAGTAAGTTAACAGATATTTGTTATGATTCATCATCCCTGATATGTTCCCCTTCCATTCATTTATAGCTGTGTCATATTATTTGCTACCTTTATATTTAATTATGTTTAATTGTATTTGCTTCACATATATAAACATATTCGTTATGTTTATTTCTGATATGTAACTACATTGCATTGTTTTATTTTTTAACACTATTGACGTTGGTTGTTTACTGCTCTGTATATCAGATATTTGTTCTGAGGTATTGGGTTAACCATTATTTCAATCATAATATGTATAATATGCAATGTTTAAATATCAGATTGCATATTCATATGTACTCAATCCCTTTGTTGCCATTGTCTAAGCTTTCAAGTAGTAGGGGTTAATATGGGAGTAATCTTAATTACCATATTCAACCAAGAGCTGTGAAGGGGTTGCTTTTTAAACCAGCACTAAATAGTGCTTAGCAGGTCTATGATTATGGCACCTGCCGAAACACGTAGGATCTGTTTGTCCTTATGCTACCTGTGTTGGAATTGTTTTTAAAGTGCTACGAACAAAGTTTGGATATTTTGTACTCTTTCCGGTTCCCAGGACCCTTTTTTTTTAATCCACAGTTTAGTTTGCATAAATACTTAAAAATGGCAAAAAATCCATTGATGAGTCGCACATGGTTTTAGGTGTGTTGTGAAAATTTAGCCCAAAATAGGTTCTTACCAGGTAGAGAAAATAATACAGACCAGACCAAAATATTTTAGATAACAGGAACCTGATTACAGGCTGATCTTCTATTATGTGCTAGCAGGACTCCTTATAGACAAACAAAATACAAGAGAAGATAAGTGATTTCTAGCTACGTGATACAGGTTATAGAACAGAAACATTTCTTGATAAGATAAATATCTGTGATTGGTTATTGCTTCTCACACCATAATAGATCACTCCCTAGGTACCACAGATTGTCAAAAAATAAAGAACAATAGGAATATTCATTAAAGAATAGCAAAACCAGTTTCATTTCTGCATTTCATGTCACATGGGTTTCCTTGCAGACAGAACTCAAAGCTACATGACAAGTACAATTTAGAAAATGGAGTCTCATAAACAGTAAGAGACATATTAAAAACAGGTCAAAGCTTGATAATAGCTAATATTTTATAACAAGATGGAATCAGGCATCAACTCAGAGCAGCAGGAGCATACAATGCTTAGTAGTCTTGGCATATATTTGGCTGTACCACTTTACTAAAATAAAAATCTGTCATCCTATAAATATTTTTTAGAAAGTTCTACTTATTTATACAGGGAGTGCAGAATTATTAGGCAAGTTGTATTTTTGAGGATTAATTTTATTATTGAACAACAACCATGTTCTCAATGAACCCAAAAAACTCATTAATATCAAAGCTGAATAGTTTTGGAAGTAGTTTTTAGTTTGTTTTTAGTTATAGCTATTTTAGGGGGATATCTGTGTGTGCAGGTGACTATTACTGTGCATAATTATTAGGCAACTTAACAAAAAACAAATATATACCCATTTCAATTATTTATTTTTACCAGTGAAACCAATATAACATCTCAACATTCACAAATATACATTTCTGACATTCAAAAACAAAACAAAAACAAATCAGTGACCAATATAGCCACCTTTCTTTGCAAGGACACTCAAAAGCCTGCCATCCATGGATTCTGTCAGTGTTTTGATCTGTTCACCATCAACATTGCGTGCAGCAGCAACCACAGCCTCCCAGACACTGTTCAGAGAGGTGTACTGTTTTCCCTCCTTGTAAATCTCACATTTGATGATGGACCACAGGTTCTCAATGGGGTTCAGATCAGGTGAACAAGGAGGCCATGTCATTAGATTTTCTTCTTTTATACCCTTTCTTGCCAGCCACGCTGTGGAGTACTTGGACGCGTGTGATGGAGCATTGTCCTGCATGAAAATCATTTTTTTCTTGAAGGATGCAGACTTCTTCCTGTACCACTGCTTGAAGAAGGTGTCTTCCAGAAACTGGCAGTAGGACTGGGAGGTGAGCTTGACTCCATCCTCAACCCGAAAAAGCCCCACAAGCTCATATTTGATGATACCAGCCCAAACCAGTACTCCACCTCCACCTTGCTGGTGTCTGAGTCGGACTGGAGCTCTCTGCCCTTTACCAATCCAGCCACGGGCCCATCCATCTGGCCCATCAAGACTCACTCTAATTTCATCAGTCCATAAAACCTTAGAAAAATCAGTCTTGAGATATTTCTTGGCCCAGTCTTGACGTTTCAGCTTGTGTGTCTTGTTCAGTGGTGGTCGTCTTTCAGCCTTTCTTACCTTGGCCATGTCTCTGAGTATTGCACACCTTGTGCTTTTGGGCACTCCAGTGATGTTGCAGCTCTGAAATATGGCCAAACTGGTGGCAAGTGGCATCTTGGCAGCTGCACGCTTGACTTTTCTCAGTTCATGGGCAGTTATTTTGCGCCTTGGTTTTTCCACACGCTTCTTGCGACCCTGTTGACTATTTTGAATGAAATGCTTGATTGTTCGATGATCACGCTTCAGAAGCTTTGCAATTTTAAGAGTGCTGCATCCCTCTGCAAGATATCTCACTATTTTTGACTTTTCTGAGCCTGTCAAGTCCTTCTTTTGACCCATTTTGCCAAAGGAAAGGAAGTTGCCTAATAATTATGCACACCTGATATAGGGTGTTGATGTCATTAGACCACACCCCTTCTCATTACAGAGATGCACATCACCTAATATGCTTAATTAGTAGTAGGCTTTCGAGCCTATACAGCTTGGAGTAAGACAACATGCATAAAGAGGATGATGTGGTCAAAATACTCATTTGCCTAATAATTCTGCACTCCCTGTACACTCATTCTGTGCTGGAGTTTTGATTCTTTTCTTTATACTTTTGACAGATGCCACAGTATGAAGAGGGGCTTTTATGTTTATATGCAGGGACGAAGGTCCAACATCTGGAGAGGCATAGATTGCACAAATGCGTAACATTGGTCTTCCCAAGAGTAGGAGGCCCTATATAGAAACTCTATCAATGTGCAAATAGTTTGCAAACATTATGTGTGCATCATAAGTGTTTATGCAGCATTCCCTGAAAATACTCATGACTATTTTATTCTGCCCATTTGTTCCTTCTTAAAGTAAGGTTAAACTTTAGCTAAGCTGATTTAATATATGTAATACTTGTTACTATACAAGTGTATTGCTACCTTTTTTCCCTTTAAGCGTTGGTTAAATGTTTAAATTCTGTTCCGATAATAATACTCCATTCACTCTCCTCTGCCAACCCACTGCAAACTATTTTTTTTTTTTAGCTGTGATGTTTTCACCCTTTGGTCAATCTGCATGTCTGCCATACAGCTCACATTAATCCATACTCACATCTATCTCCCTGATAGATGCTCATCATATGACTGGAGTGAACTTTGGAATATTGTTGGACATTCCTTTTCTCATGTATTGTTCCCTTGAGTGGTAGCTCTCCTATCTATTGCACGGTCTTCAGTGAGATCTTCAGAAAATATTGTATTCTGCTAAATAAGTGATTACTCCTTTGTTACCTCGGAAATTAAAAAAAAAAAACTTGGCACTTGTTTACCAGCCTGTGGTAGTTTTGCAGGTACAGGTTCAGTGTCTATTGATGATGTTTAGGCATGAACTACTTTACCTCATTTCTCATGTGGTGATGAATTGGATGTTGGACTTCTGCAAGCAGTAGTTTTCTTTATGTGTTTGTTTCTTGGTTGACTGACTGCTTGGATTGGATACAGAGTGCATTATCTACAGTCCATTAAATAACTGGTTAAGTGTCATAGATAAGAACAGGTAATCACCAGCAGTGTAGTAAGTTAATAAAACTTTTATTGGATATACATAAAAATCGACGTTTCGGGGCTTAACCCCTTAGTCATGCTAAAGGTACATATACATCTTAATGGCCTTTTAAACACAATTCTTGGTGCCAAAAGTATCCATTCTGGGACCGTGGGCTCCATCTAGTGGTCATTTATAAATACAACTTATCTAAACATTTTCAGAAGATATATAACTATGTAACAAACCTATACATAATGGCAGTGCTATTTAATAATGTTAAACTCATCGTAGCTTTAAATTATAATTTACTTTAAATCCTCAATTATATGTTGTAAGGGAACTATTAAAATTTTCAATAAATACATAGGTAAATTTCCTCAAAAGAGCTATATTTTAATTTAATAAACCAAATATAGTACACAATATTAGAAAATCAAAAGATTAAAGACAAAGGGTTAAGAGAAACAATTCAAAAGAAACAGGATAGATCAAAATCCCTATTGAGACCTTTAGGTATAAGGCTCTCTAATTTGTGGATTCACAACATTTCTTTCTGTTTTAATAATTTTTCCCTATCCATTCCATTTCTAGGTACCTTGATTTGTTCTATAATCTGCCACCTTAGTTGGTTTATGCCATGTCCATGTTCTAGAAAATGTTTTGACACAGGGGCCTCTAGATTTTGTCTCCTTATATTGGAGCAATGTTGACTCAACCTCTCCTTGACATTTTGTGTAGTTTCCCCTAAGTAATAAAGGGAACAAGGGTATTTATTAAGGTAAATCACAAAATTGCTGTCACAAGTATAGAACCCCTCAATATTAAAACGCCTTCCACTATGTGGATGAAAAAAATTGGGACCTTTAATTATTGAGCTGCAACTCACGCAGCCAAGACAAGGGTAGATGCCATTTCTCTTACTTCCAATATAGGATTGTGTGTCTCTATGTCCTGAACCTATGTCTGTTTTTACTAAATGGTCTTGTATGTTTCTAACCCTTCGATAGGTCATAAGTGGGGGTTCCTTAAAATGATCAATATGTGGATTACAATCCCTGAGTATGTGCCAGTGTTTCCTTATAACCTTAGTGATTATGTTACTGTGTGGATTATATTGTGAAACAAAAAACAATGTGTCTTTGTTATTCTTCTTACTCACCTTAGGGGTAGGATTTTGAATCTCTTTGATTTTTTTTATTGATTAGGCTTAATGGATAGCCTCTTTTCAAAAATGTATTTGTCATCTCTAGGAGTCTTTTTTCCTTGTTGTCTTTTTCACTAACTATTCTCTGTACCCTGAGCAACTGACTCTTGGGCAACAAATCTATTATTCCTCTAGGATGAAAGTTATCATATTTTAAAGGGGTATTTTGTCTGTTTTCTTAGAATATATGTCTATATTTAATTTATTGACTCCCTTGGATACCCTAGTATCAAGGAAAGTAATAGTCTCCTCACTGTATGTCAATGTAAACTGTAAACCCCTCACTGTGGAATTGAGTTTGTGAACAAACTCCTCTAGGGTTCCAATGCTGCCCCACCACACGCCAAACACATCATCAATATAGCGTCACCACACTGCGCCATGTGTCTTAAACAAGTGGTTCTCATAAACTAACCTCTCCTCAAATTCATTCATGTAGAGATTGGCGTATGATGGGGCAACATTGGAACCCATAGCCGTTCCTTTAATTTGGACAAACCATTCTTCCTGGAAGAGAAAATAATTCCAGTATACAATCAGACTTAACAGATTCTCAATGAATTGGCACTGAGCTTTAGTTTACCTGCCCACACCATGAGTACTTTATTGATGATCGCTATGCCTGTTTCATGTTTAATAGATTTATAAAGGCTCTTAACATCCATGGTGAATAGCAGGTACCTATCAGAGGGTAATTCTAATTGTTTGGCTTTTATCAGGAAATTACCTGTATCTTTCAAATAACTAGCCATTTTGGCTACCTCTGGTTGTAACAATCTATCGATATATACAGAAATATTAGTGTAGACAGAATCTACACAAGAAACAATAGGTCTCCGTGGAGGTCTTGTGAGGTCTTTGTGGACCTTGGGGACTGTATAAAAAATGGGATTTCTGGGGTTTTCTACATATAAGTATTCTGCTAGTTTTTTTTTTTTATCTATGATACCACATTCCACAGATTGATTTTGAATAAATTTAATCTCCTTTTGTATCCTATGTATTGGATTGAATTGTAAGTTTGAGGATCATAGAGTTGTTCTTTTATCTCTTTTACATAGTAGTTTTTGTCCATAATAACTGTGGCCCCTCCCTTATCTGCCCCTTTGAGAATAATATTATCATTGCTAGTTAAGGATTTTAATGCAGAATGATCTTGTTTGGAAAAAAAAATCAATTTTAATTAATCCTTCCACTTAACCTGATTTTCATTTTTAACTTTATTGTGTAACAATTTTACTTCATTTTCTATCAAATTAATGAAAGTGTTAACACTATAGTTAAAAAAATTAGGGTTAAACAAACTTTTTTTTCTTGAGCCCCGATGAGTTTAACATTATTATATAGCACTGCCATTATGTATAGGTTTGTTACATTGTTTTTAATAGTTACATATCTTCTAAAAATGTTTAGATAAGTTGTATTTATAAATGACCACTAGATGGAGCCCACGGTCCCAGAATGGATACTTTTGGCGCCAAGAATTGTGTTTAAAAGGCCATTATGTATATGTACCTTTAGCATGACTAAGGGGTTAAGCCCTGAAACGTCGCTTTTTATGTATATCCAATAAAAGTTTTATAAACTTGTGCTGGTGATTACTTGTTCTTATCTTTGACATTGGGGTATATGCAGTTAATTGCTTAGAACAAACAGATTGAATACAGCACCCACTATTCACAAAAGCACGGAGAAGGCTTACCAAGCCTGTATAAATCCAAGTAAGAAAGTAGTCTCCAGCTGTGATGAAAAATTGACCTTTATTTTACATACAAGAACCAGTGAAGCAACGTTTCGGGCTAACAATAAGCCCTTTCTCAAGCGTTGCATCACGGCACTCACTAAAGGTTCCCGTGATTTTCTGAGAACAGCTCACTCGACTACCATTGCGAAGGATTATGAGCTATTGAAGGTAAAATTAATTAAATGGGACTTGCATGCGACTACCCTAGCGGAGTACTATAGGGTAAAAATAATTCCACGGGGCCTGAGGATAAGCACTTGTCCAACATTGCTCAGAGAGAATAAGGAATACTGTGAAAAATTTGAGGCCATTATCAACAAATGTTCTTATGATCTAATGGTATGTACAGTTGAATGGTATGCACAGTCGAATCCCTTCTTAAAGAAACAGAGATACAAATGGAGGTTGTCAAAAAAATAACAAGCAGATTTACTTACAGCTTTGACATCTGAAGAGTTCCAAGAACTGGAGAAAAAAAAATCGATGAGAAAATTTTATCTGAGCAAAAAGTCATCAAGGAAACGAAGCGCACAAAGTTCCTAAGGGATGAGGAAGATTATCGACTAGGCAAAGTTTACAAATGGAGATAAAGTAACCAAGGTTTCCAGTTTACACGTAGATTTCGAGAAGAACCAATCAAGGAAGGAGTCAACAACCACGACGTGATACACGAGTATCACGTCTGGATCTGATACATCATCAGAAGGAGCTTCAACTCCCCATTTAGAAGTCAGCAGCAACAGCGATATCGCCGGGGGGGCCGCAAGCATCGCAAAATTAGATCCCAAAAAGATGACAGCTTCTCTACAAGGCGAGCTGAGGAAATCACAACGCAGAGCATACAAGAAGTAAATGCATCTGATGATACTGTGGTCAATATTTCGCAATATATCCTTACACCTGATGAACTGTATATGTTGAATAAGGGACTCTCCTTTTGCCCATACCAGGACATTAACTTTTTTGAATTGGCAAAAGATCTGCAAAGATTCTATAGAAATATTAAGCTAAAAGTTTGGTTTAGTGGTGACTCTAATAAAACAAATATTTGCACAAAGATGGTAAATGTGGAGAAAAAAAGTATTCACTCGTAGTAACACCAGCACCAGTGTCTTGAATATAAATATTTTATTAGAGGTTACATTAAAAGCAGCAACGTTTCGTGGTGAACCCACTTAGTCATGCTAATTGTATCACATTGTTTCAAACAACTTATACCTTTCTTTGGCGCCAACTGGCTTCATTTTGGGAAGTATCACACCCCCTAGTGGTTACTAAATACAATGTATATACAAAATGTTAAAAACAAATGTATCTGACTAAACAGTTTACATATGGCAACAATAAATATATATATATGACTTTCACATTATTATACATGCAAATACTGTCTCCACATTTAACATTGTTAAACTATCTTTCTAAGTTTCAATATCTTATTACAATAAAATCTCAAAAATGTTAAACACATAGGTAAATTACCCTAGTTATTGGAAACATATAATGTTAAACTTTTTTGCATACAGTTATATTTTAAATGATCATAAGGATGATGGATTTGAGACATACTTTAAGAGAAACAATTAAGGTCAAAATCCCTATTCAACCCATTCTGAATAAGAGTATCCAATTGATATATCCATCTCATCAATTGGATACTCTTATTCCCAAAGGGTTGAATAGGGATTTTGACCTTAATTGTTTCTCTTAAAGTATCAGTCTCAAATCCATCATCCTTATGATCATTTAAAATATAACTGTATGCAAAAAAGTTTAACATTATATGTTTCCAATAACTAGGGTACTTTACCTATGTGTTTAACATTTTTGAGATTTTATTGTAATAAGATATTGAAACTTAGAAATATAGTTTAACAATGTTAAATGTGGAGACAATATTTGCATGTATAATAATGTGAAAGTCATATATATATATATATATATATATATATATATATATATATATATATATATATATATATATATATATATATATATATATTTATTGTTGCCATATGTAAACTGTTTAGTCAGATACATTTGTTTTTAACATTTTGTATATACATTGTATTTAGTAACCACTAGGGGGTGTGATACTTCCCAAAATGAAGCCAGTTGGCGCCAAAGAAAGGTATAAGTTGTTTGAAACAATGTGATACAATTAGCATGACTAAGTGGGTTCACCACGAAACGTTGCTGCTTTTAATGTAACCTCTAATAAAATATTTATATTAAAGACACTGGTGCTGGTGTTACTACGAGTGTATATTGATTACAGAGGCTATTGCAGCTACCTCTTGCACCGTGCACCATTTTAACACAGACAGTGCTGTATTCATCTACTATTGCAAGAGAAAAAAAAGTATTAACATTGCACAATTTGGGGCTCAAGAAAAAAAAGTTTGTTTAACCCTAATTTATCTAACTATAATGTTAACACTTTCATTAATTTGATAGAAAATGAAGTAAAATTGTTACACAATAAAGTTAAAAAAGAAAATCAGGTTAAGTGGTAGGATTCATTGAAATTGAATTTTTTTTCCAAACAAGATCATTGCACACTGCATTAAAAAATCCTTAAAAAGCAATAATATAATTCTTAAAGGGGCAGATAAAGGAGGAGCCACCATTATTATGGACAAACACTACTATGTAAAAGAGATAAAAGAACAACTCTATGACCCTTAAACTTACAGAAGGATACAATTCAATACAATACATAGGATACAAAAGGTGATTAAATGTATTCTAAATCAGTCTGTGGAATGTGGTATCATAGATAAAAAACTAGCAGAATACTTATATGTAGAAACCCCCAGAAATCCAATTTTTTATACAGTCCCACAAAGACCTCACAAGACCTCCAGGGAGACCTATTGTTTCTTGTGTAGATTCTGTCTACACTAATATTTCTGTATATATCGATAGATTGTTACAACCAGAGGTAGCCAAAATGGCTAGTTATTTGAAAGATACAGGTAATTTCCTGATAAAAGCCAAACAATTAGAATTACCTTCTGATAGGTACCTGCTATTCACCATGGATGTTAAGAGCCTTTATAAATCTATTAAACATGAAACAGGCATAGCGATCATCAATAAATTACTCATGGTGAGTGGCAGGTACACTTAAGTTCAGTGCCAATTCATTGAGAATTTGTTAAGTCTGATTCTATACTAGAATTTTTTTCTCTTCCAGGAAGAATGGTTTGTCCAAATTAAAGGAACGGATATGGGTTCCAATGTTTCCCCATCATACGCCAATCTCTACATGAATGAATTTGAGGAGAGGTTAGTTTATGAGAACCACTTGTTTAAGACACATGGCGCAGTGTGGTGACGCTATATTGATGATGTGTTTGGCATGTGGTGGGGCAGCATTAAAACCCTAGAGGAGTTTGTTCACAAACTCAATTCCACGGTGAGGGGTTTACAGTTTACATTGACATACAGTGAGGATACTATTACTTTCCTTGATACTATATATAGGCATATATTCTAAGGAAACAGACAAAAATACCCTTTTAAAATATGATAGCTTTCATCCTAGAGGATTAATAGATTTGTTGCCCAAGAGTCAGTTGCTCAGGGTACAAAGACTAGTTAGTGAAAAAGACAACAAGGAAAAAAGACTCCTAGAGATGACAAATACATTTTTGAAAAGAGGCTATCCATTGAGCCTAATCAATAAAAAAATCAAAGAGATTCAAAATCCTACCCCTAAGGAGTAAGAAGAATAACAAAGACATATTGGTTTTTGTTTCACAATATAATCCACACAGTAACATAATCACTAAGGTTATAAGGAAACACTGGCACATACTCAGGGATTGTAATCCACAAATTGATCATTTTAAGGAACCCCTATTTATGGCCTATAGAAGGGTTAGAACATACGAGACCATTTAGTAAAAACAGACATAAGTTCAGGACATAGAGACACACAATCCTATATTGGAAGTAAAAGAAATGGCAGCTACCCTTGTCTTAGCTGTGTGAGTTGCAGCTCAATAATTAAAGGTCCCAATTTTTTTCATCCACATAGTGGAAGGCGTTTTAATATTGAGGGGTTCTATACTTGTGACAGCATTTTTGTGATTTACCTTATTAAATGCCCTTGTTCCCTTTATTACTTAGGGGAAACTACACAAAAAGTCAAGGAGAGGTTGAGTCAACATCGCTCCAATATAAGGAGACAAAATCTAGAGGCCCCTTTGTCAAAACATTTTGTAGAACATAGACATGGCATAAGCCAACTAAGGTGGCAGATTATAGAACAAATCAAGGTACCTAGAAATGGATAGGGAAAATTATTAAAACAGAAAGAAATGTGGTGTATCCACAAATTAGAGACCCTTATACCTAAAGGTCTCAATAGGTATTTTGATCTATCCGGTTTCTTTTTAATTGTTTCTCTTAACCCTTTGTCTTTAATCTTTTGATTTTCTAATATTGTGTACTATATTTGGTTTATTAAATTAAAATATAGCTCTTTTGAGGAAATTTACCTATGTATTAATTGAGAATTTTAATAGTTCCCTTACAACATATAATTGAGTATTTAAAGTAAATTATAATTTAAAGCTACGATGAGTTTAACATTATTAAATCGCACTGCCATTATGTATAGGTTTGTTACATTGTTTTTAATAGTTACATATCTTCTAAAAATGTTTAGATAAGTTGTATTTATAAATGACCACTAGATGGAGCCCACAGTCCCAGAATGGATACTTTTGGTGCCAAGAATTGTGTTTTAAAGGCCGTTAAGATGTATATGTACCTTTAGCATGACTAAGGGGTTAAGCCCCGAAACGTAGATTTTTATGTATATCCAGTAAAAGTTTTATTAACTTAATAAAGTGCTGGTGATTACCTGTTCTTATCTTTGACATTGGGGTATATGCAGTTAACCCTTGTCACCCGTGCACTGATTAACACAGTAGTGCTGAAATCCCAATGAACTGATTTTTTGGGTAAGTGTCCTGATACACTCATGAGGAGTAGTTGATACCTAGATTAGCTACCCAGCAGAGGTGGTATTGTGGTCTCAGCATTGCTACATTAATCTGAACTGCTCTTTCTTTGTGTAACATCAGTGTTCTGGAATGCTGTGGTCTCAAGACCCCCTCCCCCCCCCATCCTCTTGGTTGCTGGTACCTCCTTATACTGTGAGTTAAGGCTGGCTATATATGGTTGGATGATTGTAAAATATAACAAGGGCGGGGGCCTTTAAAAGACAAAGAAGAAAGCTGAGTTTTTAATTGTATGTAACAGATAATTTAGTCAGAACCAGTCTGGGACCAGCAAGAGTTCTCCACATATCTCAAGGAACTTGGTAATAAGCGTAGATATTGTGTTATGTTATGTCCCAGTTTATTTTAAATTATTGTAACTTTTCATATACGTTATTTTGAATGTTTTTATAATTTGGCACTGTGTAACCTGTATTGGTATTTTTGCTATTAAACACATAGGCCTAGATTTAGAGTTTTGTCTGTAAGGACCCGCGTAGCTAACGCTGGCTTTTTTCTGGCCGCACCATAAAAATAACTCTGGTATTGAGAGTCCACATAAAGGCTGCGTTAGGCTCCAAAAAAGGAGCGTAGAGCATTTTTAACGCAGCTTCAACTCTCGATACCAGAGTTGCTTATGCAAGTGGCCAGCCTCAAAAACGTGCTTGTGCACGATTCCCCCATAGGAAACAATGGGGCTGTTTGAGCTGAAAAAAAACCTAACACCTGCAAAAAAGCCGCGTTCAGCTCCTAACGCAGCCCCATTGTTTACTATGCGTAAACACTTCCTACGTCTGCACCTAACACTCTAACATGTACCCCGAGTCTAAACACCCCTAACCTTACACTTATTAACCCCTATTCTGCCGCCCCCGCTATCGCTGACCCCTGCATATAATTATTAACCCCTAATCTGCCGCTCCGTAAACCGCCGCTACTTACATTATCCCTATGTACCCCTAATCTGCTGCCCTAACATCGCCGACCCCTATATTATATTTATTAACCCCTAATCTGCCCCCCACAACGTCGCCTCCACCTGCCTACACTTATTAACCCCTAATCTGCCAAGCGGACCTGAGCGCTACTATAATAAAGTTATTAACCCCTAATCCGCCTCACTAACCCTATAATAAATAGTATTAACCCCTAATCTGCCCTCCCTAACATCGCCGACACCTAACTTCAATTATTAACCCCTAATCTGCCGACCGGAGCTCACCGCTATTCTAATAAATGTATTAACCCCTAAAGCTAAGTCTAACCCTAACACTAACACCCCCCTAAATTAAATATAATTTTAATCTAACGAAATGAATTAACTCTTATTAAATAAATTATTCCTATTTAAAGCTAAATACTTACCTGTAAAATAAATCCTAATATAGCTACAATATAAATTATAATTACATTGTAGCTATTTTAGGATTAATATTTATTTTACAGGCAACTTTGTAATTATTTTAACCAGGTACAATAGCTATTAAATAGTTAAGAACTATTTAATAGTTACCTAGTTAAAATAATTACAAAATTACCTGTAAAATAAATCCTAACCTAAGTTACAATTAAACCTAACACTATACTATCATTAAATTAATTAAATAAAATACCTACAATTACCTACAATTAAACCTAACACTACACTATCAATACATTAATTAAATACAATACCTACAAATAACTACAATGAAATAAACTAACTAAAGTACAAAAAATAAAAAAGAACTAAGTTACAAAAAATAATAAAATATTTACAAACATAAGAAAAATATTACAACAATTGTAAAATTCATCTACTATTGCAAGAGAAAAAAAAAGTATTAACATTGAACAATTTGGGGCTCAAGAAAAAAAGTTTGTTTAACCCTAATTTATCTAACTATAATGTTAACACTTTCATTAATTTGATAGAAAATGAAGTAAAATTGTTACACAATAAAGTTAAAAAAGAAAATCAGGTTAAGTGGTAGGATTCATTGAAATTGAATTTTTTTTCCAAACAAGATCATTGCACACTGCATTAAAAAATCCTTAAAAAGCAATAATATAATTCTTAAAGGGGCAGATAAAGGAGGAGCCACCATTATTATGGACAAACACTACTATGTAAAAGAGATAAAAGAACAACTCTATGACCCTTAAACTTACAGAAGGATACAATTCAATACAATACATAGGATACAAAAGGTGATTAAATGTATTCTAAATCAGTCTGTGGAATGTGGTATCATAGATAAAAAACTAGCAGAATACTTATATGTAGAAACCCCCAGAAATCCAATTTTTTATACAGTCCCACAAAGACCTCACAAGACCTCCAGGGAGACCTATTGTTTCTTGTGTAGATTCTGTCTACACTAATATTTCTGTATATATCAATAGATTGTTACAACCAGAGGTAGCCAAAATGGCTAGTTATTTGAAAGATACAGGTAATTTCCTGATAAAAACCAAACAATTAGAATTACCTTCTGATAGGTACCTGCTATTCACCATGGATGTTAAGAGCCTTTATAAATCTATTAAACATGAAACAGGCATAGCGATCATCAATAAATTACTCATGGTGAGTGGCAGGTACACTTAAGTTCAGTGCCAATTCATTGAGAATTTGTTAAGTCTGATTCTATACTAGAATTTTTTTCTCTTCCAGGAAGAATGGTTTGTCCAAATTAAAGGAACGGATATGGGTTCCAATGTTGCCCCATCATACGCCAATCTCTACATGAATGAATTTGAGGAGAGGTTAGTTTATGAGAACCACTTGTTTAAGACACATGGCGCAGTGTGGTGACGCTATATTGATGATGTGTTTGGCATGTGGTGGGGCAGCATTGAAACCCTAGAGGAGTTTGTTCACAAACTCAATTCCACGGTGAGGGGTTTACAGTTTACATTGACATACAGTGAGGATACTATTACTTTCCTTGATACTATATATAGGCATATATTCTAAGGAAACAGACAAAAATACCCTTTTAAAATATGATAGCTTTCATCCTAGAGGATTAATAGATTTGTTGCCCAAGAGTCAGTTGCTCAGGGTACAAAGACTAGTTAGTGAAAAGGACAACAAGGAAAAAAGACTCCTAGAGATGACAAATACATTTTTGAAAAGAGGCTATCCATTGAGCCTAATCAATAAAAAAATCAAAGAGATTCAAAATCCTACCCCTAAGGAGTAAGAAGAATAACAAAGACATATTGGTTTTTGTTTCACAATATAATCCACACAGTAACATAATCACTAAGGTTATAAGGAAACACTGGCACATACTCAGGGATTGTAATCCACAAATTGATCATTTTAAGGAACCCCCATTTATGGCCTATAGAAGGGTTAGAACATACAAGACCATTTAGTAAAAACAGACATAAGTTCAGGACATAGAGACACACAATCCTATATTGGAAGTAAAAGAAATGGCAGCTACCCTTGTCTTAGCTGTGTGAGTTGCAGCTCAATAATTAAAGGTCCCAATTTTTTTCATCCACATAGTGGAAGGCGTTTTAATATTGAGGGGTTCTATACTTGTGACAGCATTTTTGTGATTTACCTTATTAAATGCCCTTGTTCCCTTTATTACTTAGGGGAAACTACACAAAAAGTCAAGGAGAGGTTGAGTCAACATCGCTCCAATATAAGGAGACAAAATCTAGAGGCCCCTTTGTCAAAACATTTTGTAGAACATAGACATGGCATAAGCCAACTAAGGTGGCAGATTATAGAACAAATCAAGGTACCTAGAAATGGATAGGGAAAATTATTAAAACAGAAAGAAATGTGGTGTATCCACAAATTAGAGACCCTTATACCTAAAGGTCTCAATAGGGATTTTGATCTATCCTGTTTCTTTTTAATTGTTTCTCTTAACCCTTTGTCTTTAATCTTTTGATTTTCTAATATCGTGTACTATATTTGGTTTATTAAATTAAAATATAGCTCTTTTGAGGAAATTTACCTATGTATTTATTGAGAATTTTAATAGTTCCCTTACAACATATAATTGAGTATTTAAAGTAAATTATAATCTAAAGCTACGATGAGTTTAACATTATTAAATCACACTGCCATTATGTATAGGTTTGTTACATTGTTTTTAATAGTTACATATCTTCTAAAAATGTTTAGATAAGTTGTATTTATAAATGACCACTAGATGGAGCCCACGGTCCCAGAATGGATACTTTTGGTGCCAAGAATTGTGTTTTAAAGGCCGTTAAGATGTATATGTACCTTTAGAATGACTAAGGGGTTAAGCCCCGAAACGTAGATTTTTATGTATATCCAATAAAAGTTTTATTAACTTAATAAAGTGCTGGTGATTACCTGTTCTTATCTTTGACATTGGGGTATATGCAGTTAACCCTTGTCACTCGTGCACTGATTAACACAGTAGTGCTGAAATCCCAATGAACTGATTTTTTGGGTGTCCTGATACACTTATGAGGAGTAGTTGATACCTAGATTAGCTACCCAGCAGAGGTGGTATTGTGGTCTCAGCATTGCTACATTAATCTGAACTGCTCTTTCTTTGTGTAACATCAGTGTTCTGGAATGCTGTGGTCTCAAGACCCCCTCCCCCCCCATCCTCTTGGTTGCTGGTACCTCCTTATACTGTGAGTTAAGGCTGGCTATATATGGTTGGATGATTGTAAAATATAACAAGGGCGGGGGCCTTTAAAAGACAAAGAAGAAAGCTGAGTTTTTAATTGTATGTAACAGATAATTTAGTCAGAACCAGTCTGGGACCAGCAAGAGTTCTCCACATATCTCAAGGAACTTGGTAATAAGCGTAGATATTGTGTTATGTTATGTCCCAGTTTATTTTAAATTATTGTAACTTTTCATATATGTTATTTTGAATGTTTTTATAATTTGGCACTGTGTAACCTGTATTGGTATTTTTGCTATTAAACACATAGGCCTAGATTTAGAGTTTTGTCGGTAAGGACCCGCGTAGCTAACGCCGGCTTTTTTCTGGCCGCACCATAAAAATAACTCTGGTATTGAGAGTCTACATAAAGGCTGCGTTAGGCTCCAAAAAAGGAGCGTAGAGCATTTTTAACGCAGCTTCAACTCTCGATACCAGAGTTGCTTATGCAAGCGGCCAGCCTCAAAAACGTGCTCGTGCACGATTCCCCCATAGGAAACAATGGGGCTGTTTGAGCTGAAAAAAAACCTAACACCTGCAAAAAAGCCGCGTTCAGCACCTAACGCAGCCCCATTGTTTGCTATGCGTAAACACTTCCTACGTCTGCACCTAACACTCTAACATGTACCCCGAGTCTAAACACCCCTAACCTTACACTTATTAACCCCTATTCTGCCGCCCCCGCTATCGCTGACCCCTGCATATTATTAACCCCTAATCTGCCGCTCCGTAAACCGCCGCTACTTACATTATCCCTATGTACCCCTAATCTGCTGCCCTAACATCGCCGACCCCTATATTATATTTATTAACCCCTAATCTGCCCCCCACAACGTCGCCTCCACCTGCCTACACTTATTAACCCCTAATCTGCCAAGCGGACCTGAGCGCTACTATAATAAAGTTATTAACCCCTAATCCGCCTCACTAACCCTATAATAAATAGTATTAACCCCTAATCTGCCCTCCCTAACATCGCCGACACCTAACTTCAATTATTAACCCCTAATCTGCCGACCGGAGCTCACCGCTATTCTAATAAATGTATTAACCCGTAAAGCTAAGTCTAACCCTAACACTAACACCCCCCTAAGTTAAATATAATTTTAATCTAACGAAATTAAATAACTCTTATTAAATAAATTATTCCTATTTAAAGCTAAATACTTACCTGCAAAATAAATCCTAATATAGCTACAATATAAATTATAATTACATTGTAGCTATTTTAGGATTAATATTTATTTTACAGGCAACTTTGTAATTATTTTAACCAGGTACAATAGCTATTAAATAGTTAAGAACTATTTAATAGTTACCTAGTTAAAATAATTACAAAATTACCTGTAAAATAAATCCTAACCTAAGTTACAATTAAACCTAACACTATACTATCATTAAATTAATTAAATAAAATACCTACAATTACCTACAATTAAACCTAACACTACACTATCAATACATTAATTAAATACAATACCTACAAATAACTACAATGAAATAAACTAACTAAAGTACAAAAAATAAAAAAGAACTAAGTTACAAAAAAATAATAAAATATTTACAAACATAAGAAAAATATTACAACAATTTTAAACTAATTACACCTACTCTAAGCCCCCTAATAAAATAACAAAGCCCCCCAAAATAAAAAATGCCCTACCCTATTCTAAATTACTAAAGTTAAAAGCTCTTTTACCTTACCAGCCCTGAACAGGGCCCTTTGCAGGGCATGCCCCAAGAAGTTCAGCTCTTTTGCCTGTAAAAAAAACATACAATACCCCCCCCCAACATTACAACCCACCACCCACATACCCCTAATCTAACCCAAACCCCCCTTAAATAAACCTAACACTAAGCCCCTGAAGATCTTCCTACCTTGTCTTCACCATACCAGGTTCACCGATCGGTCCTGAAGAGCTCCTCCGATGTCCTGATCCAAGCCCAAGCGGGGGGCTGAAGATGTCCATGATCCGGTAGAAGTCTTCATCCAAGCGGGGCAGAAGAGGTCTTCCATCCGATTGAAGTCTTCATCCAGGCGGCATCTTCTATCGACATCCATCTGGAGCGGAGCGGCAGCATCCTGAAGACCTCCGACGCGGAACATTCATCCTGGCCGACGACTGAACGACGAATGACGGTTCCTTTAAATGACGTCATCCAAGATGGCGTCCCTCGAATTCCGATTGACTGATAGGATTCTATCAGCCAATCGGAATTAAGGTAGGAATATTCTGATTGGCTGATGGAATCAGCCAATCAGCCAATCGGAATTCGAGGGACACCATCTTGGATGATGTCATTTAAAGGAACCATCATTCGTCGTTCAGTCGTCGGCCAGGATGGATGTTCCGTGTCGGAGGTCTTCAGGATGCTGCCGCTCCGCTCCAGATGGATGTCGATAGAAGATGCCGCCTGGATGAAGACTTCAATCGCATGGAAGACCTCTTCTGCCCCGCTTGGATGAAGACTTCTACCGGATCATGGACATCTTCAGCCCCCCGCTTGGGCTTGGATCAGGACATCGGAGGAGCTCTTCTGGACCGATCAGTGAACCTGGTATGGTGAAGACAAGGTAGGAAGATCTTCAGGGGCTTAGTGTTAGGTTTATTTAAGGGGGGTTTGGGTTAGATTAGGGGTATGTGGGTGGTGGGTTGTAATGTTGGGGGGGGGTATTGTATGTTTTTTTTACAGGCAAAAGACCTGAACTTCTTGGGGCATGCCCCGCAAAGGGCCCTGTTCAGGGCTGGTAAGGTAAAAGAGCTTTTAACTTTAGTAATTTAGAATAGGGTAGGGCATTTTTTATTTTGGGGGGCTTTGTTGTTTTATTAGGGGGCTTAGAGTAGGTGTAATTAGTTTAAAATTGTTGTAATATTTTTCTTATGTTTGTAGATATTTTTTTATTTTTTGTAACTTAGTTCTTTTTTATTTTTTGTACTTTAGTTAGTTTATTTCATTGTAGTTATTTGTAGATATTGTATTTAATTAATGTATTGATAGTGTAGTGTTTAATTGTAGGTAATTGTAGGTATTTTATTTAATTAATTTAATGAAAGTGTAGTGTTAGGTTTAATTGTAACTTAGGTTAGGATTTATTTTACAGGTAATTTTGTAATTATTTTAACTAGGTAACTATTAAATAGTTCTTAACTATTTAATAGCTATTGTACCTGGTTAAAATAATGACAAAGTTGCCTGTAAAATAAATATTAATCCTAAAATAGCTACAATGTAATTATAATTTCTTTCATGTAATTAGCAAGAGTCCATGAGCTAGTGACGTATGGGATATACATTCCTACCAGGAGGGGCAAAGTTTCCCAAACCTTAAAATGCCTATAAATACACCCCTCACCACACCCACAATTCAGTTTTACAAACTTTGCCTCCGATGGAGGTGGTGAAGTAAGTTTGTGCTAGATTCTACGTTGATATGCGCTCCGCAGCAAGTTGGAGCCCGGTTTCCTCTCAGCGTGCAGTGAATGTCAGAGGGATGTGAGGAGAGTATTGCCTATTTGAATGCAGTGATCTCCTTCTACGGGGTCTATTTCATAGGTTCTCTGTTATCGGTCGTAGAGATTCATCTCTTACCTCCCTTTTCAGATCGACGATATACTCTTATATATACCATTACCTCTGCTGATTCTCGTTTCAGTACTGGTTTGGCTTTCTACAAACATGTAGATGAGTGTCCTGGGGTAAGTAAATCTTATTTTCTGTGACACTCTAAGCTATGGTTGGGCACTTTTATATAAAGTTCTAAATATATGTATTCAAACATTTATTTGCCTTGACTCAGGATGTTCAACATTCCTTATTTTCAGACAGTCAGTTTCATATTTGGGATAAATGCATTTGTTTCAATCATTTTTTCTTACCTTTAAAAATTTGACTTTTTCCCTGTGGGCTGTTAGGCTCGCGGGGGCAGAAAATGCTTCATTTTATTGCGTCATTCTTGGCGCGGACTTTTTTGGCGCAAAAATTTTTTTCTGTTTCCGGCGTCATACGTGTCGCCGGAAGTTGCGTCATTTTTTGACGTTTTTTTGCGTCAAAAATGTCGGCGTTCCGGATGTGGCGTCATTTTTGGCGCCAAAAGCATTTAGGCGCCAAATAATGTGGGCGTCTTTTTTGGCGCTAAAAAATATGGGCGTCATTTTTGTCTCCACATTATTTAAGTCTCATTATTTATTGCTTCTGGTTGCTAGAAGCTTGTTCACTGGCATTTTTTTCCCATTCCTGAAACTGTCATTTAAGGAATTTGATCAATTTTGCTTTATATGTTGTTTTTTTCTTTTACATATTGCAAGATGTTCCACGTTGCAACTGAGTCAGAAGATACTACAGGAAAATCACTGCACAGTGCTGGAGCTACCAAGCTAAGTGTATCTGCTATAAACTTTTGGTATCTGTTTCTCCAGCTGTTATTTGTATTGCATGTCATATCAAACTTATTAATGCAGATAAAATTTCCTTTAGTACTGTTACATTACCTGTTGCTGTTCCGTCAACATCTAATTTTCAGAGTGTTCCTGATAACATAAGAGATTTTATTTTTTAAATCCATTAAGAAGGCTATGTCTGTTATTTCTCCTTCTAGTATACATAAAAGTCTTTTAAAACTTCTCTTTTTTTCAGATGAATTTTTAAATGAACATCATCATTCTGATACTGATAATGGTTCTTCTGGTTCAGAGGTTTCTGTCTCAGAGGTTGATGCTGATAAATCTTTGTATTTGTTCAAGATGGAATTTATTCGTTCTTTACTTAAAGAAGTGTTATTTGCATTAGAAATAGAGGATTCTGGTCCTCTTGATACTAAATGTAAACGTTTAAATAAGGTTTTTAAATCTCCTGTAGTTATTCCAGAAGTGTTTTATCTCCCTGATGCTATTTCTGAAGTAATTTCCAGGGAATGGAATAATTTGGGTAATTTATTTACTCCTTCTAGACGTTTAAGCAAATTATATCCTGTGCCATCTGACAGATTAGAGTTTTTTGGGACAAAAATCCCTAAGGTTATGGGGCTGTCTCTACTCCTGCTAATGTACTACTATTCCTATGGCAGATAGTACTTCATTTAAGGATCCTTTAGATAGGAAAATTGAATCCTTTCTAAGAAAAGCTTACTTATGTTCAGGTAATCTTCTTAGACCTGCTATATTTTTAGCGGATGTTGCTGCAGCTTCAACTTTTTGGTTAGAAGCTTTAGCGCAACAAGTAACAGATCATAATTTTATAGCATTATTATTATTCTATAACATGCTAATAATTTTATTGGTGATACCATCTTTTGATATCATTAGAGTTGATGTCAGGTATATGTCTCTAGCTATTTTAGCTAGAAAAGCTTTATGGATTAAACTTGGAATGCTGACATGTCTTCTAAGTCAACTTTGCTTTCCCTTTCTTTCCAGGGTAAATAATCATTTTCGTTCCTTTCCTCACAACAAGGAACAAAAGCCTGATCCTTCATCCTCAGGAGCGGTATCAGTTTGGAAACTATTTCCAGTTTGGAATATATCCAAGCCTTATAGAAACCTATAGCCAGCTCAGCTGGTATGGGGCAGATTACGTTTTCTTCAAAGAAATTTGGATCAATTCCGTTCTTAATCTCTGGTTTCAGAAACATTGTTTCAGAAAGGTACAGAATTGGCTTCAAGTTAAGGCCTCCTGCTAAGAGATTCTTTTCTTTCCCGTGTCCCAGTTAACACAGCAAAGGCTCAGCATTTCTGAAATGTGTTTCAGATCTAGAGTTGGCTGGAGTATTTATGCCAGTTCCAGTTCTGGAACAGGGGCTGGGGTTTTATTTTATCTCTTCATTGTACCAAAGAAGGTCAATTCCTTCAGACCAGTTCTGGATCTATCATTATTGAATCGTTATGTTTGGATACCAACATTCAAGATGGTTACTGTAGGACTATCCTGCCTTTTGTTTAGCAAGGGCATTATATGTCTACAATAGATTTACAGGATGTGTATCTGCATATTCCGATTCATCCAGATCACTTTTAGTGTCTGAGATTCTCTTTTTAGACAAGCATTACCAGTTTTGTGGCTCTACCGTTTGGCCTAGCCTCAGTTCCAAGAATTTTTTTCAAATGTTCTCGGTGCCCTTCTTTCTGTAATCAGAGAATAGGGTTTTGGTATTTCCTTATTTTGGACGATATCTTGGTACTTGCTCAGTCTTCTCATTTTCGAAGAATCTCATACGAATCGACTTGTGTTGTTTTCTTCAAGTTCATGGTTGGAGGATCAATTTACCAATCAGTTCATTGATTCCTCAGACAAGGGTAACCTTTTTAGGTTTCTAGATAAATTCAGTGTCTATGACTCTGTCCTTGTCAGTCAAGAGAAGTTTAACATTGATATCAGCTTGTCAAAACCTTCAGTCACAATCATTCCCTTTGGTAGCCTTATGCATGGAAATGTTGGGTCTTAGGACTGCCGCATCAGATGCGATCTCCTTTGCTCGTTTTCACATGCGACCTCTTCAGCTCTGTATGCTGAACCAATGGTGCAGGGATTACTCAAAGATATCTCAATTAATATCTTTAAACCGATTTTACGACACTCTCTGACATGGTGGACAGATCACCATCGTTTAGTTCAGGGGGCTTCTTTGTTCTTCCGACCTGGACTATAATCTCAACAGATGCAAGTCTTACAGGTTGGGGAGCTGTGTGGGGGTATCTGACGGCACAAGGGGTTTGGGAATCTCAGGAGGTGAGATTTCCGATCAATATTTTGGAACTCCGTGCAATTTTCAGAGCTCTTCAGTCTTGGCCTCTTCTGAAGAGAGAGTTGTTCATTTGTTTTCAGATAGACAATGTCACAACTGTGGCATACATCAATCATCAAGGAGGGACTCACAGTCCTCTGGCTATGAAAGAAGTATCTCGAATTTTGGTTTGGGCGGAATCCAGCTCCTGTCTAATCTCTGCGGTTCATATCCCAGGTATGGACAATTGGAAAGCGGATTATCTCAGTCGCCAAACGTTGCATCCGGGCGAATGGTCTCTTCACCCAGAGGTATTTCTTCAGATTATTCAAATGTGGGAACTTCCAGAAATAGATCTGATGGCTTCTCATCTAAACAAGAAACTTCCCAGGTATCTGTCCAGATCCCGGGATCCTCAGGCGGAGGCAGTGGATGCATTATCACTTCCTTGGAAGTATCATCCTGCCTATATCTTTCCGCCTCTAGTTCTTCTTCCAAGAGTAATCTCCAAGATTCTGAAGGAATGCTCATTTGTTCTGCTGGTAGCTCCGGCATGGCCTCACAGGTTTTGGTATGCGGATCTTGTCCGGATGGCCTCTTGCCAACCGTGGACTCTTCCGTTAAGACCAGACCTTTTGTCTCAAGGTCCTTTTTTCCATCAGGATCTGAAATCCTTAAATTTAAAGGTATGGAGATTGAACGCTTGATTCTTGGTCAAAGAGGTTTCTCTGACTCTGTGATTAATACTATGTTACAGGCTCGTAAATCTGTATCCAGAGAGATATATTATAGAGTCTGGAAGACTTATATTTCTTGGTGTCTTTCTCATCATTTTTCTTGGCATTCTTTTAGAATACCGAGAATATTACAGTTTCTTCAGGATGGTTTAGATAAGGGTTTGTCCGCAAGTTCCTTGAAAGGTCAAATCTCTGCTCTTTCTGTTCTTTTTCACAGAAAGATTGCTATTCTTCCTGATATTCATTGTTTTGTACAAGCTTTGGTTCGTATAAAGCCTGTCATTAAGTCAATTTCTCCTCCTTGGAGTTTGAATTTGGTTCTGGGGGCTCTTCAAGCTCCTCCATTTGAACCTATGCATTCATTGGATATTAAATTACTTTCTTGGAAAGTTTTGTTCCTTTTGGCCATCTCTTCTGCCAGAAGAGTTTCTGAATTTTCTGCTCTTTCTTGTGAGTCTCCTTTTCTGATTTTTCATCAGGATAAGGCGGTGTTGCGAACTTCTTTTGAATTTTTACCTAAGTTGTGAATTCCAACAACATTAGTAGAGACATTGTGGTTCCTTCATTATGTCCTAATCCTAAGAATTCTAAGGAGAAATCGTTGCATTCTTTGGATGTTATTAGAGCTTTGAAATATTATGTTGAAGCTACTAAGTCTTTCCGAAAGACTTCTAGTTTATTTGTTATCTTTTCCGGTTTTAGAAAGGCCAGAAAACTTCTGCCATTTCTTTGGCATCTTGGTTGAAATCTTTATTTCATCTTGCCTATGTTGAGTCGGGTAAGACTCCGCCTCATAGGATTACAGCTCATTCTACTAGGTCAGTTTCTACTTCCTGGGCGTTTAGGAATGAAGCTTCGGTTGATCAGATTTGCAAAGCGGCAACTTGGTCCTCTTTGCATACTTTTACCAAATTCTACCATTTTGTTGTATTTTCTTCTTCTGAAGCAGTTTTTGGTAGAAAAGTACTTCAGGCAGCGGTTTCAGTTTGAATCTTCTGCTTATGTTTTTCATTAAACTTTATTTTGGGTGTGGATTATTTTCAGCAGGAATTGGCTGTCTTTATTTAATCCCTCCCTCTCTAGTGACTCTTGTGTGGAAAGATCCACATCTTGGGTAGTCATTATCCCATACGTCACTAGCTCATGGACTCTTGCTAATTACATGAAAGAAAACATAATTTATGTAAGAACTTACCTGATAAATTCATTTCTTTCATATTAGCAAGAGTCCATGAGGCCCGCCCTTTTTTGTGGTGGTTATGATTTTTTTTGTATAAAGCACAATTATTCCAATTCCTTATTTTATATGCTTTCGCACTTTTTTCTTATCACCCCACTTCTTGGCTATTCGTTAAACTGAATTGTGGGTGTGGTGAGGGGTGTATTTATAGGCATTTTAAGGTTTGGGAAACTTTGCCCCTCCTGGTAGGAATGTATATCCCATACGTCACTAGCTCATGGACTCTTGCTAATATGAAAGAAATGAATTTATCAGGTAAGTTCTTACATAAATTATGTTTTATATTGTAGCTATATTAGGGTTTATTTTACAGGTAAGTATTTAGCTTTAAATAGGAATAATTTATTTAATAAGAGTTAATTACCTATCAGAAGGTAATTCTAATTGTTTGGCTTTTATCAGGAAATTACCTGTATCTTTCAAATAACTAGCCATTTTGGCTACCTCTGGTTGTAACAATCTATTGATATATACAGAAATATTAGTGTAGACAGAATCTACACAAGAAACAATAGGTCTCCCTGGAGGTCTTGTGAGGTCTTTGTGGGACTGTATAAAAAATTGGATTTCTGGGGGTTTCTACATATAAGTATTCTGCTAGTTTTTATCTATGATACCACATTCCACAGACTGATTTAGAATACATTTAATCACCTTTTGTATCCTATGTATTGTATTGAATTGTATCCTTCTGTAAGTTTAAGGGTCATAGAGTTGTTCTTTTATCTCTTTTACATAGTAGTGTTTGTCCATAATAATGGTGGCTCCTCCTTTATCTGCCCCTTTAAGAATTATATTATTGCTTTTTAAGGATTTTTTAATGCAGTGTGCAATGATCTTGTTTGGAAAAAAAATTCAATTTCAATGAATGCTACCACTTAACCTGATTTTCTTTTTTAACTTTATTGTGTAACAATTTTACTTCATTTTCTATCAAATTAATGAAAGTGTTAACATTATAGTTAGATAAATTAGGGTTAAACAAACTTTTTTTCTTGAGCCCCAAATTGTTCAATGTTAATACTTTTTTTTCTCTTGCAATAGTAGATGAATATTACAGTTGTTGTAATATTTGTCTTATGTTTGTAAATATTTTATTATTTTTTGTAACTTAGTTCTTTTTTATTTTTTGTACTTTAGTTAGTTTATTTCATTGTAGTTATTTGTAGGTATTGTATTTAATTAATGTATTGATAGTGTAGTGTTAGGTTTAATTGTAGGTAATTGTAGGTATTTTATTTAATTAATTTAATGATAGTATAGTGTTAGGTTTAATTGTAACTTAGGTTAGGATTTATTTTACAGGTAATTTTGTAATTATTTTAACTAGGTAACTATTAAATA
This sequence comes from Bombina bombina, assembly GCF_027579735.1. Classification (NCBI taxonomy): domain Eukaryota; kingdom Metazoa; phylum Chordata; class Amphibia; order Anura; family Bombinatoridae; genus Bombina; species Bombina bombina. Next base: position 263,142,979 of record NC_069504.1, on the reverse strand, counting down.
GTTCTTAACTATTTAATAGCTATTGTACCTGGTTAAAATAATTACAAAGTTGCCTGTAAAATAAATATTAATCCTAAAATAGCTACAATGTAATTATAATTTATATTGTAGCTATATTAGGATTTATTTTACAGGTAAGTATTTAGCTTTAAATAGGAATAATTTATTTAATAAGAGTTAATTAATTTCGTTAGATTAAAATTATATTTAACTTAGGGGGGTGTTAGTGTTAGGGTTAGAATTAGCTTTAGGGGTTAATACATTTATTAGAATAGCGGTGAGCTCCGGTCGGCAGATTAGGGGTTAATAATTGAAGTTAGGTGTCGGCGATGTTAGGGAGGGCAGATTAGGGGTTAATACTATTTATTATAGGGTTAGTGAGGCAGATTAGCGGTTAATAACTTTATTATAGTAGCGCTCAGGTCCGCTCGAAAAATTAGGGGTTAATAAGTTTAGGCAGGTGGAGGCGACGTTGTGGGGGGCAGATTAGGGGTTAATAAATATAATATAGGGGTCGGCGGTGTTAGGGGCAGCAGATTAGGGGTACATAAGGATAACGTAGGTGGCAGCGCTTTGCGGTTGGCAGATTAGGGGTTAATAAGTGTAGGTAGGTGGCGGAGACGTTGTGGGGGGCAGGTTAGGGGTTACTAAATATAATATAAGGGTTGGCGGTGTTAGGGGCAGCAGATTAGGGGTACATAAGGATAACGTATTTGGCGGTCGGCAGATTAGGGGTTAAAAAAATTTAATCAAGTGGCGGCGATGTGGGGGGACCTCGGTTTAGGGGTACATAGGTAGTTTATGGGTGTTAGTGTACTTTAGAGTACAGTAGTTAAGAGCTTTATGAACCGGCGTTAGCCCAGAAAGCTCTTAACTACTGACTTTTTTCCTGCGGCTGGAGTTTTGTCGTTAGATGTCTAACGCTCACTTCAGAAACGACTCTAAATACCGGAGTTAGAAAAATCCCATTGAAAAGATAGGATACGCAATTTACGTAAGGGGATCTGCGGTATGGAAAAGTCGCGGCTGAAAAGTGAGCGTTAGACCCTTTTTTGAGTGACTCCAAATACCGGAGTTAGCCTAAAACCAGCGTTAGGAGCCTCTAACGCTGGTTTTCACGGCTAACGCCAAACTCCAAATCTAGGCCATAGAAAATCTAATTCTGTCTTTGGGCTCTAATATCTGAATTCACACTCTGAAGAGACAAGGTTAAAAAAGGCACGTTACCTAATTTTTAATTTTGTGTGAGTTAGTTGGGGTTTCCAAGACACCCCTTTATTCAGAGTTCTTGGTGGTGGCAGGATTTTGTTAAGCTGGGGTGGTGTGGACAGGATTTGGGGGTTAATTTGGTGTCCCTTTAAAGGTCCTTTGTAGAGTTAAAGGTTTTAGAGAACCAGTGGCTTGGTGTTATTAACCCCTTCATGTCCACACCCCTCCCCATTTGTGACGGTTGCTGAGTGAAAAAGGCTTAATTGTCACAGTAAGTATAACATTTCATAATTAAAGGTGAATTAAATAATTCTTATGTTTTTTTTCCCTGTCAGATTTTCTGACTTTGGATGCATCTTCTGTATACACACCTAGGATTTAATCAACAGACATTTTCATTATAGGAAGAGAAGAACACAATGGCGTCAAAATGGCCTAGTACAGTCAGGATACCAGATAATAAGAGACAAAGTGGCTACTCACATGTGGGAAAGCACCAAAAGAGGCACTTGTAAAGCAGACTGGAACTTCCCAGTAGTCCAGCTGACAGAGAACTGGCAGTGCAGGTCTGGTAGATAGGTGAGGAGTAGGAATCCAAAGATATAAATTATTCCTGGCGTGACCCTGTCCTATACACATGTCATTGGGTTTACAAGTAGCACATCTATTTCATTCACCGCCCTGGAGTTTCTTATTTTGTTTCTCTTTCTCACTTGGCAAGTTTATGCTGCTGACAGATTGTTGAACGGAGTCCAATTATTTTAAGGAATTTGGTGTTGGACTGGTGCCATGACATCATGGAACCAGTCCAACACCAAATTCCTTAAAATAAGGCAATTTCTACTGAATGTTAGGCAACACAGCAGCAGATGACAACGGGTCAACATGCACATCCAAGGGGTTGAGTGCAAAGTTTTAGCAGGCACATATGATTTTAAAAATACATTGATTATTCCACAGTCCAGGGACGAAAGTGGAGAAGCGACTGGTGATTCTGGACTTTATAATTCCTGCGGTATTTCAACATCAGTCAAATACTATGGCATCCATCGCAATCTATTGGGAGCCACATTTTTGGCCTTTTTTTGTCCCAAAAATGCTACTTTTCAATTTGACGCAATCAAAATAGTGCGACTTTGGCTGATTCTCTCACTCACAAACAGGTTTTTCAGCCACTCGAAAAAAGCCCAATACATACTATGGAGTCAAAAACCTCTTGGTGATCACAATACATTTGCGGTTCACTAGTTTTCTAACTTAATATTGACTTCAAGGCACTTGATAAGTTTCGGGCACCTGTTAAACTTTTTCATGGCTATTTCTAAATAGTTTTTTACACTGCACCACTAATAAACACACTGAAATTGCCAATGGAAATATTCTAGAGATTTGTTAACATACATGGTGCTGATTTATTAAAGCTCCATTCATCCCTACTGGAGAGGCTGTATACAGGGTGCACATTTACATATGTATAAGAATACAGTATATACATATGTAAATGTGAAGATTGCATTATATGATGTACAGTTATGGGGCTCTGCATGAAAACTCTCTTCTGGTCACCTACATCTACGGTTTGTGGAGCTTTAATCAGTGACGCAAAAACATGTAATTTCTGCCAGCAAATGCAAATTTAAACTTTTATTTAACCTTTTTTAAACAACAAATATTTCACTTTTAATAGCTGTTCTTTCATATGTATGACAGAACATTTTGAGTACAAAGTCTATTTAATGTCATAGCCATAACTGTGGTTCATGTGCCATTCATTATAAGACATCTATATCATCAACTCCGCAGTCTTTAGTCCATTTTGAGAGGTCTCTTCCTCTACAATTATTTCTCCAGGCAACCCTATGCATAAAAAAAATAAAGAAAACATGAAATTATTTATTAAGAAGAAATCTCATATATTTAAGTTTTTTAGCTAAATAATATTTCTAGAGGATAGGAACTAAAGAGAGAACTCATTAAAATGCCTAATGTAAATACATTTACATTATACAAAATATGCCAGCTACCTCACTTTATCATAATGCACCTCAGAAAGCAATGGTCTGAGGAAGGGGTTAATACCCGACATTTCCCCAAAATAAAGTTATTATTCATTTTTTAAGTCTGAGGAATGTTTTCCCTCCAGATTTTTTTATATTTTATTTACCTGATAAATTAATTTCTTTCATGGTGGAGAGAGTCTACGATCCATTACTTCTGGGCAATTACTCTTCCCTACCACTAGGTCCAAAACCCCAGGAACTCTATAAAATCCCTCCCACCTCACTGACAACTCAGTCTGACATATAGCCAAGCCAAAGAAGAAGGAAAAGAATCAAGAGCAAACAATGAGGGAAAAAAGTGCGAAAAAAAACCCAACACTAGAAAAACACAGGTTGGTGTCTTATGGACTCTCACCACCATTAAATAAATTAATTTATCAGGTAAGCAAAATCATGCTTTCTTTCATACAGGTGGTTAGAGTCCACAATCCATTACTAATACCCAAGTGGTAAAGTCCACGAGTAATAAAACACACAGGGTGGAATTTAAGAAACATCTTTTGTCACTGAAAAACTAAACTAACAAAGCCAATAAAACCTAAAAAGGGCAAAAGCCTTGCAATGAAAAAATAAGCAACAGGCAAATCCAGAGACAACTACCAAAGGATGCCCTAGAAGATGCAAAAACACCAAAATGGTAGAATTAAAGAAAAAATTGCTGTCGTGCAAACTTTGACAACTGAAGCCTCATTCCTAAAAGGCCAAGAAATGGCGGATAAATCCTTATCTAAACCATCCTACAAAAAAACCTAGGAGTTATATTAAGAAATAAAGGTCCTCTTAGCCTTATAATAAAACTTCCTGAATACAGGCTCACAAACCTGTATCATAGACTCAATTACAGAATCAGAGAACCCTCTCTGCTTAAGAACTATTAATTCAATCTTCATGCCACCAGGCTTAAAGATTGAGGCCAAACATCTGAAATGCAAAGTAAGAGACCCAAAAAGGGGAACTGGACATCTAAACTAGATTAGAATACCAAAAAATGCGAGACTTAATTGGAGCAAATAGAATCACAGACACTCTCTCTAAACTAATTAGGCAATCACTCTGGAAGAAGAACCAGAGGTAGAAAAAACATGTTATTACAAATGGCCAAGGAACTATCTAAGCAACCATAAACACTGCTTGAGGATCCATGGACCTCACACAGTACCTGTAAATCAGAGAATTAAATAAAAGACCATCAGATCTATCTTGGGGAGACCCCAAAGATCCACAATCTGATAGAAGATTTTAAGATGAAGAAACCACACTCCTGAAAGCCAAGACTAACAACTGTGAAAAACTGTTTCCCAGTTGTTCACTCCAGGACTATGAACATCAGAAATTAAATAACAATTGACTTCTGCCCAGGAAAGAATTCACAATACTTCCCTCATGGCCAGGGAACTGAGAGTTCCCCCTTGATGATTAAAATATGCTACTGCTGAAACATAATTGAAAAATGAAGAAATGTCTGCAGCAACTCCATTAACCCGAATAAAAGATAATATATCCAAAGTAGTAAAAAGCAAAGTATTTATTGGCGCTGAATCAGCAACTTAAAATAAGCATCTCATGATCACATGAATGGGGTATCCAAATGTGCAAATACAATCTAGAAGGGTAGAAACAGGAGGTGAGGACTGCAAGATTGAGAAAGATGTTAATGCAGAGTTAGATGAGGGAAATGTTGGGTGAAATTAATTTATTATTGAGTTGGGTGGTAGGCTACCCTGAACAGAAAAGTCTTCAGGGAGCATTTAAAGGAAGAAAGGTTAGGGCAAAGCCTGACAGCATGAGGGAGAGTGTTCCAGAGGGTTGGTGCTGCATGACAGAAGTCCTGCAGTCTAGCATTAGAAGAGGTGATAGTCGCGGATGCAAGGAGCAGGTCATTGTTGGATCTTAGTGGGTGGGCTGGAGTATACTTGTTTATTAGAGAGGAAAGGTAGAGGGGAGTTCTGTTGGTAAGAGCTTTGTATGTAAGGGTGAGAATTTTGAATTTGATTCTGCTGTGAATGGGGAGCCAATGAAGGGACTCACAGAGAGGTGCAGCAGATACAGAGAGACGGGAAATTGGATCAGCCAGGCAGAGGCATTTAGGATGGATTGAAGGGGGGGGGGGGAAGAGGCAGGAAAGAGGAAGGCCAGTAAGTAGGTTATTGCAGTAGTCAAGTCGGGAAATAACAAGGGAGTGGATTATTTGCTTTGTCGTGTTAGCGCTCAGGAAAGGGCGAATCTTGGAAATATTGCGTAATTGGTTGCGGCAGGATGTAGAAGCGATTAAATATGGGGGACGAAGGATAGATTTGAGTCAAGTGTAACTCTGAGGCAGCAATAGGGAAATGGTGATGCCGTCAACAGGGATAGAGAAGTCAGAAGTCGGCGTAAAGCTTGAGGTGGGGAAAAGAAGGAGCTCAGTCTTGGACATGTTAATCTTTAGGTGGTGAGAGGCCATCCAGGAAGAAATACCAGATAAGCAGTCGCTGAGATGAGAAAGGACAGAGGGAGAGAGAGCAGGGGTGGAGAGGTAGATCTGGGTGTCCTCAGCATAAAGGTGATATTTGAAGCCATAACTGTTGATAAGTTTACCCAGCAAAGAAGTATAAATGGAGAAGAGTAGAGGACCCAGAACAGATCCTTGAGGTACTCCAACAGACAGAGGCATTGGAGAGGAGGAGTCGCCGGCAAATGACACAGAAAAAGATCTGTGAGAAAGATAGGAGTGAAACCAGGAAAGAGCAGTGTCACAGAGGCCAAAAGAGCTAAGTGTCTGTAGGAGGAGGGGATGGTCAACTGTGTCGAAGGCAGCTGAGAGATCAAGTAAGATGAGTATAGAATAGTGGCCAATATTTTTAGCAGAGAGAGGATCGTTAGTAACCTTGGTAAGGGCAGTCTCAGTTGAGTGTTTGGGGCGGAATCCAGATTGCAGGGGGCCAAGCAAGGAGTTGGTGGATAGGAAGTGGGTTAGGCGATTGTAAACTAGTTTTTCAAGGAGTTTTGATGTTAGTGGAAGCAGTGATATGGGGCGGTAGCTTTCAGGAGAATTAGGATTGAGGGAGGGTTTTTTGAGTATGGGAGTGACGTTTGCAGGGAATAAGCCGGTAGAGAGGGATAGGTTGAAGATATGAGTAAGAGCAGGAGTGAGGGTGGAAGACAGGGAGGGTATTAGATGGGAAGGGATAGGGTCGAGTGGGCAGGTAGTGAGGCATGAGGAAGATAGTAAGGAAGAAACTTCATTTTCAGTGGCTGGATGGAAGATGCAGAGGGTGGCAGAGGGAATAACTGAGCCTGTCGTTGGAATATTGCTTCGCATAGTACGTGTTTTGTTTAAAAAGTAGCCTGCCAGGTCTTGAACACTAAAGACAGATGGGGGGGGGGTTGGAGCAGGTGGGTAGAGGAGAGAGTTAAAGGTGGAGAAGAGTCGTTTAGGATTTGAGGAAAGAGGAGATATGAGAGAAGAGAAGTAGGTTTTCTTGGCTAAGTGAAGGGCAGAAGTGTATGAATGAAGAATAAACTTATAATGTATGAAATCAGGTTCAGAGTGAGTTTTCCTCCAGACATGCTCAGCATTTCGGGGGCATTTTTGCAAATAGCGTGTTTGCTGAGCCTGCCAGGGCTGTAACTGACGTTGTGATGTTTTGAGCAGTTGGGGAGGGGCAAGTGTGTCTAATGCAGAGGAGAGAGTTTTGTTATAGTGGGCTGTAGCAAGATCAGGGCAGGTTATAGTGCAAGTGTGAGAGAGGAGATCTTGAATGATTTTAAAAAAATTAAGCGGAGCCACAGCATGTAGATTTCTACAGGTGCTGGGGTGGGATGGAGAAGTGAGTTTAGCTCTTGCATTAATATTATAGTTGCCAGGTGATGGTCTGAAATGGGAAAAGGGTGACAGGTGAGGTCAGATATAGAACAGAGGTAGGAAAATACCAGGTCGATGGAGTGTCCATCACAGTGAGAAGGGAATAGGGTGGATTGTGAGAGACTGAAGGAGGATGTGAGTGAAAGAAGTTTAGAGGCAGCAGGGGCAGTTGGGTTGTCAATGGGAATGTTGAAGTCCTCAAGAATTAGGGTTGGTATATTTGTAGAGAGAAAGTGAGGAAGCCAGGTGGCAAAGTTGTCATGGAATTGGGAGGTCGGTCCAGGAGGGTGATAGATGACTGCCACTTTGAGGGAGAGAGGGGAGAACAGGCGAATACAGTGGACTTCAAAGGAGGAGAAGGAGAGAGATGGGATTGGAAGTAGGTACTGTGCAGGAGGGGGAGAGCAGGATCCCAACACCGCTGCCACATTTCTCACCTGGCCTAGGGGTATGGCTAAAGTGAAGACCATCATGTGTGAGAGCAGCAGTGGAAACGGTGTCGGAAGAAGATAGCCAGGTTTCAGTAATTGCTAAAAGGGTGAAAACATTTGATATAAACAGGTCATGAATGGTTGTAAGTTTGTTGCAGACAGAGCGAGAGTTCCATAGTGTGCAAGTGAAAGGAGTGTATGTGTATGGGATGCATTGGATGGAAATGAGGTTGTGTGTTGCTTTTATTAAAGTTTCTATAAGGAGTGTGTGATCGGGTAATGGTGGGAATGAGGGTGGGCCCAGGATTTGGAGAGATGTCGCCTGATGCTAATAGCAGCAAGATGGAAAGTAAGAGTAGGTGAGAATGAGATTTATAGCAGTGTGGGTATTTCTGGGAGGTGGTGCAGTTTATTGATATAGATTTTAAAATAGAAAGTAGTTAATGACAGCTAAGGTATGGAGAAGAAAGGATAGAGGGGCCTATATAAACTGCATGTAGAGAAGGGTAAGGTATGAGCATGTGAGCATGCCTGTGGAATAGACATGAGACTGTTAAAAGGAAAAGCAGTCCTGAAAACATAGCAGAATATTAAGTGCAAAAGATTGTTTGTGAAATAAAAATATTTAGCTTGCCTCAAATCTTGCTCAATTCTTGTCTAATTCTTAGTGCTGCTGCTGCCCCTTGAAGATGGTCACTTAGACAGATGGGAGCTTAGAGAGATGGAATACTCTGCAAACGCTCAGACCCCAGCAAACGCTCTCCCCTAACTGGTCTTAAATTTATAAGACTTTTACAGACAGCTGAGATTACTAAAGTTAATTGATTGAAGACAGGGAGATAACTTACACCCAGGTGAGGAGACTAAGAATTGCAACAAGATAAGGGGGATAGATTCAAGAAAGGACATTGAGTAAGGGTTAATTTATTAATTAGTTAAGCAAAGTTAGAGAATAAAGAGATACACATGCTGGGGACAGGATAAGAGCAGATTATAGGAGTAGACAGTGTATTAAGAACAGTGTAATAATTCCAGCAAAAACAGGGTTTAAAGGGACGCACCAGGGGTTAAAAACAGAGTAATAAATCCAGCAAAAACAGAGGGTTTAAAGGGACATACCAGGGGTTAAGAACAGTGTAATAAATCCAGCAAAAACAGAGGGTTTAAAGGGACGTACTCTCTCTGTGCAAAGAAAATCACAAAGACAAGGGCGCCTCCTCGTGTGATACAGTTTGGACAAATGTAAAAAAAGGTGAATACAGATTTTATACTCACAAGTGAAGCAGCACTCTGTTGTGCTTATAGAGGCAAACTGGGAGTTCACAGTGTCCCAGTTCACTGACCAAGGCAGTGCAACAAATCACTCCAGGGTAGATTTCAATAAAACTCAGGCTCTCAGCGAAGAGTTTAAATACCATAGTTTAATGGTGCAGTAAAATACAATATAAAATGTCACAAATGTGACCGTAACAATGGATAAACAAGCAACTAGTTTCTCAGATCTCTGTCTGTTTCCTCAGGCTTCTATCCAAAGACTGAGAGCTCTGGCTTATAAATGCTAAATGACCACTCTAAGAGTGAAACATAACCACACCTATTCAGGTGTGGAAGTGAACCTGCCTCATCAGGTGTGTGAGTGCACACCCACCTGTTTCAATCAGACCATAGTTAGAATACAATGATTAAAACCATTTCCAAATAATTCACATTATACTAAAAAACAAACAAGTACTGTACAAATTGGTTAATAAAGGATGTAAATAACAACAACCATAGCCTAACATTATCTTATGGTGGATATCATGTCAGCATCATATGTTGTAGGATATTATCATGGTATTCTAAAATAGTAACATTAAAAAATTGTTCCCCACCCTTTTTAAAAAGAAATAAAGATATATACACACATACATATATAAAAGGTACATGATATTCTAATTCTTGGTGTTCATACCAAATGTCTTAGTATGTTGTCAGTTAGTCTAAATAAGTTAAAGTTTTATTAAAGCACCTATTGATGTTAACAGCCTTTGGTCAAATATGTATAAGCAACATTTTCTATAGGAGAGAGCCCTTTATATTATGCAGGCCTTATTGAAACTATATATATATATATATATATATATATATATACACATATACATATTTTAAGTCTAATGCGCCTGGTGTTCCCAGGCAGTCTCTCATCCAGGTACTGACCAGGCCTGGCCCTGCTTAGCTTTCAAGATCAGACGGGATCAGGTACATACAGGGAAGTGTGGTGATATCTTAATCTAAGCGATATGAAATGTATGTATTAAGCAATAGATAAGTGTACTTAGTGAATATCTATTAACCTACTCTAATGTGTAAAAACGGGGTTGTAATACATTATGTTCAATATACAAAAATAAGATGGTATAGAAATACAGTAGTAACAATATTGTTTAATGTGTTGGAGATAATGTTGAGGTGTATATTGTGAGTGCAGACTTAACTAAAATGATACAATTTACAATAAAAATAAAAATGTTCAGTGAACAGTGTATATGTTTTCTAATGTGCAGCATATATATTCAGAAATCCATAATAGTATGGGTGTATTACATGTATTAAACCGTTATATCCTATGTTGGTATAACAAACCCATATTTTGAAGTGGTATATATAGATATACATACACATACATGAACACACATATACGTATATACATACATGCACACATACACATATACACATACATACATATACACACCCATACACATCGCATGTGCCCTAAATGATTGTGTTATATACTAATCATGACTATAATGTGATCAACCTTATGTGATGTATGATACATATATGTGTGCTGTGATATATAAAAGTGAAGAAGAATAAATGTATGACTATAAAGTCAATATGTGTAGTATATAATATAAATTTGTACTGTGATATACAAAGAGGAGAAAAATAAATGTATGACTATAAAGTCAATATGTGTAGTATATAATATAAATTTGTACTGTGATATACAAAGAGGAGAAAAAAAGCTATAAAGTCAATATATACACCTCTGATAATACCTGTATAATATTAAATAGCTATAGTGTTGCATGGAAAAAAATGATGACCTGATAATCCACAGCAAGATGTACAAAAATATTATATTCAAAAAGCAGACATATCTATGTTCTCATTCAATCCTGTGGGAAAGAGAGTACCAAATTTATAGATCCAGTAGGTTTCCCTTTGACATAACTTTTTGAACCTATTAGTTCCTTGCTTGTATTGTATTCTCTCTAGAGGGGTTATGCAAAATTGACATTTAGTACCACAATGATGTTGAACATGATGTCTTGATACACTATGTTTGAGTGAACCTTTCTCTTTGTTTCTAAAGTGTTCTCCCCATCTGCTTCTGACTTTCCTTATGGTTCTACCTAGGTATTGCATCCCACATTTACAGGTTAATAGGTATATGACATAATTAGAGCTACAATCTAATCTATCCTTAAGTTCATATGTACATCCTGTGATAGAAGTGACACTAGTTGCCCCATGAGTGACATATTTACACATGTTGCATCTTTTAATTCTACATTTAAAAGCTCCTTTTTGTTGGTGTCTATTGTTGGACAGACCTCCTATTCCTGATGTTCTTTTGGACATTATGATTTTGCTGGGGGCTATTTTCTGTTTAATGGTTGGGGCTCTCCGAAATGTAATGTTAGGGGAATCATCCAAAATCCCTTTTAAAATCGGATCTTTTTTAAGAAGGTACCAGTGTTTCTTAATTATTTTTGTAATGGCTTTATAGTTGGAGTTATAGTTAGTAATAAATGTAGTCTGCTTTTTGTTACTATTACATCTATTTAACCCATTATTAGGTAGCGGATTAAGAATTTCATTTCTATTTAGTTCTCTTGCCCTTCGGTAGCCTTCTTCTAAGAGCATTGGAGGGTACCTTTTTTCAAGAAATCTATTTTTTAAGATAAGGGATTGCTCATCATATGTCTCTAATAATGTGCAATTACGCCTAATCCGTCTAAACTGACTAAATGGAATATTTTCCTTCCAACTCTTTAGATGGTTACTTTGATAGTCTAAAAAGTTATTGCTATCTACTAATTTAATTTTGGATTGAACCCTATTATTTATATCCCAAGTGAGCACTATATCAAGATATTCAATTTCTTCCAAATGTATTTTGTGAGTGAAGGTTAGACCAAAATCATTAGTATCAAGTTTAAAAGCAAATTCTCTAGCTGAATCCAATGACCCATTCCAAATGATGATTAGATCATCTATGTATCTACCATAGAAGACCAGGTTCTCATCCCAGCTTCCACCGTTGATATAAATATCTTCAAAACAACCCATTACCAAATTAGCGAAGCTGGGAGCGAACCTGGTCCCCATGGCAGTACCCTTGGTCTGTATATAATAATTATCTTGATATTTAAAATAGTTATGTTTTAATATAAATTCAATTAGCTTCAATATATATTCTTTCTGAATATCTGGCATATAAAAATCTTCATGTAGATATTCAGAAACACATTTTAACCCTATTTTGTGTGATATATTGGAATATAGTGCGTTGACATCGCATGTCATCCATAGGTATTTACTTTTTCTTGTAATATTAGAAAGTTTATGAAGTAAGTCTGTGGTGTCCTTAATATGTGAGGGAAGTTGTCTAACATATTTTTGCAGAAAAATCCACATATGCTGATAGATGATCTGTGATACTATTCATACCTGCTATTATAGGTCTACCTGGTGGTGTTTGTAGATTTTTGTGGATTTTGGGTAGGTGGTAAAAATATGGAATACTGGGATTTTTTGGTGTTAAATATTGTTTTTCTTTCAAGGTCAAGATACCTTCTTCAAATCCAAATTGGATAATAGAATTTAATTTCTTAGTGAACAGAAGTGTAGGGTCTTGATCTAGAGGCCTGTAGTACTCAAAATCCTTTATTATTCTATCTGCTTCCTTCAAGTAATCTTGATAGTCCTGTAGGACTATACCGCCACCCTTGTCCGCCTGACGTATGACTATTGAATCATTTTTTGACAATTTTAGAAGGGCTCTCTTTTCATTATGCCAAAGATTTGAGTCACCTAGAACATGTTTAGGGATGTTGGCTATATCCTCCAGAACCTCTTTGCACAGAGAGAGTATTTACCCAGACTGGTTTTGTGACAAGGAGCTGACTTCTGGATCTAAGGGAGAATCTTATATATGTGCTACCCAGGAGGACTAATAAACCTCTGAAGTGCCCTCCTAATCTTGGGACTGTCTGAGCATCAATATCATATACAGATAAGAACTTATTAGAGACTTAATACTATTTATTTATTATATATTGTTTTAAGCTGCATTTTCTGTTTATATTGATCTCATCACATCACATTTGATGAGAGTCCATGTCTCATTTTTTCGGTAATTGTCATTATTATTTTGTCTTTATACATTATTATCTCATCATTTTATATTATTTTTATAGTGTTTATTGTTTTTACTATACTTCAGTATTATCCTACAGATTGTTGTAATACATCTATATTTATATTAGGCCTTGGTTGGCCCTTTTTAAAAAAATTATATTTTAAAAAATTATATATTTCTTCTAGCGCCCCCTAGAGTTACGCTTGCATAGTGTAACAGGTATTTAAAGGGACGTACCAGGGGTTAAGAACAGTGTAATAAATCCAGCAAAAAAGGCTGGTTATCACAGCTGAAACGCGTTGCACTGATCCTTCATCCCTAACACCTGGTTCACACAGGAGCAGCAGAGCAGAGGAAACATAAGCAGACTGAGTAAGCTAAGAATACGCTGCCACCAAAAGCTGCCAAAAACGCTTCCAAAAACGCTCCAGGACCGGCATCTGTAGAAGTGAACTGATCCATCTACTCTTGATTATGGACAATCCGAAGTCCTACAGGATACCTACTATTGGAAATAACAGTAGAAGTGCGGAAGTCCCTAACCCGCAACATAATATACAAAGACACAGCGCTCATAAGACATAGGAGGCGGATTTGTGTATCACACCACTTAAAGATCAAGGAAGAAAAGCTGGTCGCAAAAACATCTCTCAGTAAGGATAATAAGGTTAGATCTACACACCCGCTTACCTTAACGCATTTGATATAGGTACATAGTACCTTAAAAAATATCTTCTATAAACTTAGGCTGCAGCCAAGAAAATTTCTTATAAACATCATAGACTCTTATATTGGGTATTACCTAAGGGTAACCTCAAGACGGACTTTTAATCACATTTTGGAAAAAACAGACTTTTTTATACATACTCTATAAACTTCATTTGAAAATTGTGATTGTGTTTATACACTTTTAATTCAGGTATATAGTCCTAAAAACACCTGATTAGATCAACAGCCTATCATATAACTGTGGGTTTTTAAATTGCTTTCTCGAAAATTGCTTTGTTTAAATTTGTCAAATATTGCTGTATTGAAATTTGTTGAATATTGATACTATTGATACTGATACGCAAGAAATCAATATTAGATCAATTTAAGATTATTTAGATTACAAGGTTGGCCAACCTATCAGATTAATTTGTACATAAGAATCTTAAACTCACATGTTTAAAAAAAACTTTTTCATTTTTACTAAAATAAAATACATTTTTATTCTGTACAAAATCTTATCTGGTGTCATAGAATAGATTTCTATTTACATTTTTTATATATATTTTTTATATTTACATATTTTTCATATTTTAAAAAATCTCCATAAGGAGATCGCCCTTTCCTATAAACCACTCTTCTTACAATTTCCCCTGAGAAGCATAGAGGAAGCTTCTAATAATGAAAGGAGCCTATACCCACTAGTGCAAAATCCATATATCTTTTGACATAAATAAATCCAGCAAAAACAGAGGGTTTAAAGTATACGCCCCAACTGTCCCGATTTTCGTGGGACAGTCCCGATTTTAGGGGTCTGTCCCCCTGTCCCGGGTTGCTAGCCATCTGTCCCGATTTGCCCCAGGCATTACATTTTTTTTTTTTTTTAATTCTGTTGGGCCCATACTCAGAAGCAGCTGGCTTTGCTCTCACAGGGTTAGATACCTGTTAGATTCCCTGTGGAAAAGGAATGGTGAGTGGATTAAGCAGGAGTAAGAAGGCTGTATACACTCTGACCACGGGTAATGGTGACCTCTCTAACCTACATCTGGTAGTGATGATGTCTAATCCCTGGTGATAATACTAGCATGCCTTCAGTTTTATACAATGAGCAGTGCTAATACCAGGGTAACGAACAGTGGCAGCCACAGACTGCCAGCTAATGTGCTTGCCAACCCAGGACCCCATACAATGAATTACAGATACACATATATGATGTAGTGTATGTCTATCTGTATTCATAACTATGTGTCTGTATCTGAATGTATAAGTTTATGCTATGTAGTGTGTGTGTGTCTGCATGTATAAATGTAAGCTATGTAGTGTGTGTATGTGTATCTGCATGTATAAGTGTATGCTATGTAGTGTGTGTCTGCATGTATAAGTGTATACTATGTAGTGTATGTGTATCTGCATGTATAAGTGTATGCTTCATGTATAAGTGTATGCTATGTAATGTGTGTGTCTGCCTGTATAAGTGTATACTATGTAGTGTGTGTATCTTCATGTGTAAGTGTATGCTATGTAGTGTGTGTGTGTATCTGCATGTATAAGTGTATGCTATGTAGTGTGTGTGTATCTGCATGTATAAGTGTATGCTATGTAGTGTGTGCGTATCTGCATGTGTAAGTGTATGCTATGTTGTGTGTGTGTGAGTATCTGCATGTATAAGTGTATGCTATGTAGTGTGTGCGTATCTGCATGTGTAAGTGTATGCTATGTAGTGTGTGCGTATCTGCATGTATAAGTGTATACTATGTAGTGTGCTACTGTGCATTTTTGCTGACTTTAAAGGCCAGAATTTAGAATATTAATGGGGAATGCAGAGAGCAGTTTTAAAGAATTTATTATTAAATGTCCAATTAAGATAAAAATATTTAGCAATGTCTTTGCAAAGGATAATTAAATACATAGCTCACATAGCCATACCAGTGGTTTGAGCTTGTGTTTGATTTGCTGCCTAAGTGTATTAAAATCTATGACTTTATTTAGAATTTTATTTATATCACTTTGGTCTTATGATTTTTAAGCCCCGCCCACCACATTTCAATTTTTTTGCCGGGGGGGGGGGCGTTTCCCTCTTTTGAATTTTGAAATGTTGGGAGGTATGGTTTAAAGGGACGCAAAAAAGGGACCCTCTAATTGAATACTAATTGAATACTGTACTGTGCTGGTGTTAAACTAAACGTAGCACTATAGCACTCCTAATATATGTTAGTTCAAATATGTTTTCAAGTTTTTAAACACACTGGCAAGTGAAAAGAAAGCTAAAACCACCTTGTTTCACTTTAAAGTGGTTTTCACTTTACAGCGGGGCTCCTGTTCCTAACCCGCTGTATGAGCGGGGAATACCTATATATCAGATTCATGATTAAAGGTAGACCCCTGACAGAACCAACCTCTTCCTCATGACTAGAAACATTAACCCTAGCAGGCTTAGAGCTAATAAAAGGTAAATTCTTACATGGTCTTTTACAATTACTTGAAGGAGGCATGGCTACCAACATTTTAGACACAGAAAACAGTATACAATCCTTGAATCCAGGATTAAGTAGCATTCTCCTGTAAAAAACAAACAGAAGGAGCAGTAATACCCTTAAAAGCAAGAGCAGTGTTAGACAGGTCAGAATGCATTAGAATAATAATACATTTATTGCATAAATTAGCTTTAGATTAAAACCTCAGCTTATAAACAATATAAACACTACACTAAAGAAAAGTGTTCAAATGACCCAACTCCTAAGGCAGATTTAGGGACAGAGACAGTAGGCTCTATAAAAGCAAGAAACTTAAACAGTAGTTAAGTGCAGAAAAATACAACCATATAGCTAAACGGTAATATCCCCATTTCAAAAAAGCTTTAAAAAAAGGAAATGCCCCTTCTGAATAGAACTCATAAAAATTATTGCGTAAATAAGAAAGAAGGCGCTCATCAAACTGGCATCATATAAGCACACCAATGTGCGTGTGTGTGTCAAATAAAAGCTGTTAAGTGTACAAAAATGTACCTAAAAATATATATAACTGTCCCAAGGTAAATATATATAACAATAACCTAACAGGCTAATAGAGTGCTAAACATAAAATTAAAAATAAATTACTTACCATCAGGCACTATGCAACTGGAGGAAACCAAACCAGTGCTGAAACATAACAGCAGAGGATCTGGAACAGGAGTATATAGTCGAACCAACAGAAGAGGCAAAGGACAAGTCCCTACGACATCCGTGGAAAGGCTTGTAACTAAATACTCAGTCTGTGAACCACTCTCACTGAAGAATCAAATGCACATCTTCATTCTTCAACATCCTCCAGTGGAGGCAAAGACAAGACTGAGTTGCCAGTGAGGTGGGAGGGGTTTTATAGAGTTCCTAGGGTTTTGCAAATCTTTGCCTCCTCCTAGTAGTAGGGAAAAGTAATTCCCAGGATTAATGGATCGTGGACTCTCACCACCTGTATGACATATATATATATATATATTTACACTCACACACATATACATACAGAAATGTAAATTTACACTAACCCTCTATTACTAAAATAATTGTGAATATACAGTTATTTTAAATAAATATATCATCAAAGTTGTAAAATCCAAGAAAGTACAATACTTAAAATATTTTAAAAATCTGCTACAATTGAATCATTGTTCGGCCTTTTAAAGAAAGGAGCCATATTGGATTTTTAAGACTGATAAACATGGCGTAGAACAGCGGCTGTTCGCTTGCACTTTAAAAGTTATCGCTGAAACCGTGATAAGATTTAAAATTATAATTTTTTGCAGATGCAAGTATAATGTCAGGTTAGGGGTTAGTGATAGATATAGTTAAATACCTATATAAAACCCACAAGTAAGAGTATTTCTCCTCAATACTACCCAAAATCAGGTAAATAATACAAATATAACCTAAAGTGAAGTCACATTAGGATAATTATAATGTGGCGTCGCTAGCAACCAAATATAATGGGTAACAGACTGTAAGATAAATTATAAATTTATGTATATGTTCTAAACTATGGTTGGAAGATGAGAGAAGAGAGATAGTAGGAATCACTGTGTGAGAACTAGCTATATGTTAATAGTGCATATATGTCAAGCAAAGTTATAAATGAATATGCGCAACATATGCGTGTTTGTATATATAAATAATACACCAATACACAGGTTAATAACCTAGATTATACTAGACCTAGAAGGGGTAGTGTCAGACCTATATAGGAGACCTCTGGTAAAAGAATATATTATTTAATAAGAAGTATGTGCAAGACACATCAGACACAAGGGTATTTCAAAGCTGCAGATATCCCGGTCTAGCAGAGTTTGACAAAGGCTTGAAGCCGAAATGCGTTACTCTGCTGCAATCTGTTTCTAAACCTGTAAGGAACCCGTAGCTCATTAGAGCCGAAGACACAACGCTGAATCTGTTTTCACAATATCAACTGCGGAAAGGATCCGTAGTACAATCATGAACCCTGCACCACTTTGACCACCGGAAGGATATGTAGTTTGGTCAGTGTTGCATACAATCAAGGGATAAGACAAGCTGAGTAGGAGCCAGCGGGACACAACTTTAAACTTTACGGTGCAAGTAAATGTAAACACCTTAAAGTATATACTTTTCCATACTTTGACAATAATTTATTGTCGTTTTTTGTATCACTGCAGGAAATACTTGGATCTGCCTTACATGATTTGAACTTTTTTTGGAACGTAATTGGAACCCCTTTTTATGGACTTTCCACATTGTTTTTAATTTTTGTTTTTAATTTATATGTGAATTGTGATCACAATTTTATGTACTATGTTTTTATGTGGCTCAACATACTAATCTAGTATTTTTTAATGTTTACTGTAATTCCTACCGTACTTCTTATTAAATAATATATTCTTTTACCAGAGGTCTCCTATATAGGTCTGATACTACGCTTAAATTGGTTTATTATTGGTGTATTGGTTTATTATTTATATATACAAACACGCATACATTGCGCATATTCATTTATAACTTTTCTTGACATATATGCACTATTAACATATAGCTAGTTCTCACACAGTGATTCCTACTATCTCTCTTCTCTCATCTCCCAACCGTAGTTTAGAACATATACATACATTTCTAATTTATCTTACAGCCTGTTATCTATTATATTTGGTTGCTAGCGACACCACATTATAATATCCTAGTGTGACTTAGTTCACTTTAGGTTATATTTGTATTAGATGCAAGTATAATGCCAAAGTGCTTAAAGTGACATGATACTTAAATCTTTTCTTTATTTCATCTAAAGAGAGTATTTTAAATGCATTATAGAGCTTTGTTTTAAAAAAAATAAGTGTTCCTATGCTGAATAAACAAACTTTTTCTGTGGGTGTTGTCCTTGTCAGTCAGTGATGATATCTAGGTATTAGTTACACTTCCTGTTAGTTTCTTTTTACATTTAAACAAAAATATTTTTATTGTGTTGCTCTTTCATATATCATACGTGGTAGAAGAATTTTGAATACAATATTCTTTAAAATATTATTAAACCCAATAATGGGCTAGGTTAGTAAGTGGAGCGCTATTTAGCGCTTTCATTCGAGCACTAACACCGCCAGAAGTAACATTTTTTGCGTGTGCGGCTTAGAGCTAATTTCACAAGTTGAAAGTAATAATTATGTGGGTGAGTGAAACCCAACGCGCTTTAACCAAAGGACTTCGGATATTGAGACACATTAACTTCTTCAACCCATAGGCACCGATTTAACAATGCCTGGCGGACATGATATGCTACAGTGTATCATGTCCACCAGACATTGCTGAATGTGGACAGCATACGCTGTCAGCATTCAGCATTGCACAAGCAGTTCTAGTGAACTGTCTGTGCAATGCCTCCCACTGCAGATTCGCGGCCAATCTGCTGCTAGCAGGGGTGTCAATCAACCCGATCGTACACAATCGGGCGGATTGCTATACACCGCCTCAGAGGCGGCGTGTGAGTTAAGGAGCAGCGGTCTTAAGACCGCTGCTTCTTAACTCCTGTTTCTGGTGAGCCTGAAGGTTTGCGTGGAAACAAGGGGAACATGGGCCATTCGGCCCTTGTTAAATCGACCCTATAGACTCCAATGAAGTTTGCTGTTAAAAAAACCTAACAGTTATCGATCCGCACTAACCAGACACCATATTAAACCAACAGCACTATACCCAACAGGAGCTACTATTTTTTCACATTCCCATGTTCTTCACATTTCTATTTATATCTATATATACCCATACCTGTATATATATTTATATAGATATATGGGTATAGATATATATTTTACATTAACCACCATATATATTTTACATTAATATAACTATATATTTAAAAATAAAAATAATGTTTTCTTCTTTGTGAAGGACACTGGAATGTTTTGGACTGTCTAACATGGTGTTGGGTTAGCGCACATGAAGAATTAGTGTACTATATATATAATGATAATGTAAAATATATATCTATACCTATATATCTATATGGATTTACACAGGTATTGGCATATATAGATGTATATAGGAATGTCTATTTAAAAATACAAAGAACAGTTTCCTGCATGTAAAGAACATTGGAGTATGAAATATGTACATTAAATACATACGGCTAGATCACGAGTTTTGTCGGTAAGGCTGTGCGGCTCTAATGCTCCTTTTTTTCCCACCGCTCCCTTAAGCCAACGCTTACAGGTTTTTTTAAACCTGGCATTAGTCGCAAAAAGGTGAGTGTAGAGCAAAATTTAGCTCCACATTTCACCTCAATACCAGCGTCGCTTATGGTAGCGGTAAGCAGTCAAAACGTACTCGTGCACGATTTTCCCATAGGAAACAATGGGGCTGAGCTGGCTGGAAAAAAACACCTGCAAAAGCAGCGTCCAGCTTCTAACGCAGCCCCATTGTTTCCTATGGGGAAAGAAAAAATATGTCTGCACCTAACACCCTAACATGAACCCCTGAGCCTAAACACCCCTAATCTTACACTTATTAACCCTTAATCTGCCCCTCCGGACACCGCCACCACCTACATTATAGTTATAAACCCCTAATTTGCTGCCCCCAACATCGCCGCCACCTACATTATAGTGATTAACCCCTAATCTGCCCCCCCAACGTCGCCGCAACTATATTAAATTAATTAACCCCTAATCTGCCGCCCCCGCCAACGTCGCCGCCACTATAATAAAGTTATTAACCCCTAAACCTAAGTCTAACCCTAACCCTAACACACCCCAATTTAAATATAATTTAAATACAGCTAAATAAAATAACTACAATTAAATAAATAATTCCTATTTAAAACTGAATACTTACCTATAAAATAAACCATAAGATAGTTACACTATAACTAATAGTTACATTGTAGCTAGCTTATGATTTATTTTTATCTTATAGGCAACTTTGTATTTATTTTAACTAGGTACAATAGTTATTAAATAGTTATGAACTATTTAATAGCTACCTAGCTAAAATAAGTACAAAATGACCTGTAAAATAAATCCTAACCTAAGTTACAATTACACCTAACACTACACTATCATTAAACTAATTACCTAAACTACCTACAATTAATTTTAATTAAATTCAATAAACTAAATTACGAAAAAAAACCCCATTAAATTACAGTTAAAATAAATACAAAGTTGCCTGTAAAATAACAATAAATCCTAAAATAGCTACAATGTAATTATTAATTATATTGTAGCTATCTTACGGCTAGATTTAGAGTTTGGCGGCCAAAGGGGGTGCGTTAGCTACGCATGCTTTTTTTCTCCCGCAACTTTTAAATACCGCTGGTATTTAGAGTTCACAGAATGGCTTGGTTTTCAGTGCGTTAGGCTCCAAAAAGGGAGCGTAGAGCATAATTTAACGCCACTGCAACTCTAGATACCAGCGGTGCTTACGGACGCGGCCAGCTTCAAAAACGTGCTCGTGCACGATATCCCCATAGAAAACAATGGGGCAGTTTGAGCTGAAAAAAAACCTAACACCTGCAAAAAAGCAGCGTTCAGCTCTTAACGCAGCCCCATTGTTTTCTATGGGGAAACACTTCCTACGTCTGCACCTAACACTCTAACATGTACCCCGAGTCTAAACACCCCTAACCTTACACTTATTAACCCCTAATCAGCCAATCAGATGGAATCAGCCAATCAGATTGAGCTCGCATTCTATTGGCTGTTCCTATCAGCCAATAGAATGCGAGCTCAATCTGATTGGCTGATCGGATCAGCCAATCGGATTGAACTTGATTCTGATTGGCTGATTCCATCAGCCAATCAGAATTTTCCTACCTAAATTCCGATTGGCTGATAGAATCCTATCAGCCAATCGGAATTCGAGGGACGCCATCTTGGATGACGTCCCTTAAAGGAACCGTCATTCGTCGGGAAGTCGTCGGAAGAAGAAGATGGGTCCGCGGTGGAGGTCTTCAAGATGGAGCCGGTCCTCATCGGATGAAGATAGCAGATGCCGCTTGGAAGAAGATGGTTGCCAGTCCGGATCTACTCTTCTTCCCAGATAGGATGAAGACTTTGGAGCCTCTTCTGGACTTCTTCAGCCGTCGCTTGATAGAAGACTTCAGCCGGATGATGGATGTCTAGCCCCCTATTGGGCTTGGATGAAGATTTCGGAGCCTGGAACGATCGGTGATACCTGGCATGGTGAAGACAAGGTAGGAAGATCTTCAGGGGCTTAGTGTTAGGTTTATTTAAGGGGTTTTGGGTTAGATTAGGGGTATGTGGGTGGTGGGTTGTAATGTTGGGGGGGTATTGTATGTTTTTTTTTACAGGCAAAAGAGCTGAATTCTTTGGGGCATGCCCTGCAAAGGGCCCTTTTAAGGGCTGGTAAGGTAAAAGAGCTTTGAACTTTTGTAATTTAGAATAGGGTAGGGCATTTTTTTTATTTTGGGGGTCTTTGTTATTTTATTAGGGGGCTTAGAGTAGGTGTAATTAGTTTAAAAATTTTTTTTTTTTCTAATGTTTGTAAATATTTTTTTATTTTTTGTAACTTAGTTCTTTTTTATTTTTTGTACTTTAGTTAGTTTATTTAATTGTATTTATTTGTAGGAATTGTATTTAATTTATTTATTGATAGTGTAGTGTTAGGTTTAATTGTAGATAATTGTAGGTAGTTTATTTAATTAATTTATTGATAGTGTAGTGTTAGGTTTAATTGTAACTTAGGTTAGGATTTATTTTACAGGTAATTTTGTAATTATTTTAACTAGGTAGCTATTAAATAGTTATTAACTATTTAATAGCTATTGTACCTGGTTAAAATAATTACAAAGTTGCCTGTAAAATAAATATTAATCCTAAAATAGCTAAGATATAATTATAATTTATATTGTAGCTATATTAGGATTTATTTTACAGGTAAGTATTTAGATTTAAATAGGAATAATTTATTTAATAAGACTTAATTTATTTTGTTAGATAAAAATTATATTTAACTTAGGGGGGTGTTAGTGTTAGGGTTAGAATTAGCTTAAGGGGTTAAACAATTTATTAGAGTAGCGGTGAGCTCCGATCGGCAGATTAGGGGTTAATACTTGAAGTTAGCTGTCGGCGATGTTAGGGAGGGCAGATTAGGGGTTAATACTATTTATTATAGGGTTATTGAGGCGGGAGTGAGGCGGATTAGGGGTTAATACATTTATTATACTAGCGGTGAGCTCCGGTCGGCAGATTAGGGGTTAATAATTGTAGGTAGCTGGCGGCGACGTTGTGGGGGGCAGATTAGGGGTTAATAAATATAGGGGTCGGCGGTGTTAGGGGCAGCAGATTAGGGGTACATAGGGATAACGTAGTTGGCGGCGGTGTACGGAGCGGCAGATTAGGGGTTAAAAAATTTAAATATAGTGGCGGCGATGTGGGGGGACCTCGGTTTAGGGGTTCATAGGTAGTTTATGGGTGTTAGTGTACTTTAGAGCACAGTAGTTAAGAGCTTTATGAACCGGCGTTAGCCCAGAAAGCTCTTAACTCCTGACTTTTTTCTGCGGCTGGAGTTTTGTCGTTAGATTTCTAACGCTCACTTCAGCCACGACTCTAAATACCAGCGTTAGAAAGATCCAATTGAAAAGATAGGATACTCAATTGACGTAAGGGGATCTGCGGTATGGAAAAGTCGCGGCTGGAAAGTGAGCGTTAGACCCTTTAATGACTGGCTCCAAATACCAGAGGGCGGTAAAAACCAGCGTTAGGAGCCTCTAACGCTGGTTTTGATGGCTACCGCCCAACTCTAAATCTAGGCCATTGGGTTTATTTTACAGGTAAGTAGTTTAGTTTTAAATAGGAATAATTTATTTAATTTTGTTAAATTAATTTCTTTAATTTAAATTATATTTAAGTTAGGGGGGTTAGGGTTAGGTTTATACTTAGGTTTAGGGGTTAATACCTTTAATATAGTAGCGGCGATGTTAGTGCAGGCAGATTAGGGGTTAATAAAATTTAACTAGTGTTTGCGAGGCAGGAGTGCGGCGGTTTAGGGGTTAATACATTTATTAAAGTGGCGGCGATGTCCGGTCGTCAGATTAGGGGTTAATAATTGTAGGCAGGTTGCGGCGACGTTGGGATGGCAGATTAGGGGTTAATAAATATAATGTAGGTGTCAGCGATGTTAGGGGCAGCAGATTAGGGGTTCATAGGTATAATGTATGTGGCGGTGATGTCCAGTCGGCAGATTAGGGGTTAAATAATTTTATTATAGTGTTTGCGATGTGGGGGGGCTCGGTTTAGGGGTTAATAGGTAGTTTATGGGTGTGAGTATACTTTATAGCACTTTAGTTGAGAGTTTTATGTTCCGGCGTTAGCCCATAAAACTCTTAACTACTGACTTTTATATGCGGTAGAAGTCTTGACAGGAGAGGGTCTACTGCTCACTTCTTCCAAGACTCGTAATACCGGCGTTAGGCAAGTCCCATTAAAAAGATAGGATACGCAATTGACGTAAGGGGATTTGCAGTAGCCTCAAATCGCGGAAGAAAAGTGAGCGGTAGACCCTTTCCTGCCTGACTCGTAATACCAGCGGGCATTTAAAAGCAGCGTTGGGACCTCTCAATGCTGATTTTTAAGGCTAACGCCAAACTCGTGATCTAGCCGATAGTTAATCATATTATGAAATATTAAAAATATTTAAAAATGCTTTTTGCAGTTTTAAGGTATTTAAGTGCAAAGGGCTACAAAGTGTGTGTATATATATATATATATATATATATATTTATATAGTATATATGTATACATGTACATATGTGAATATATGTATTTATATGTGTATATTTGTATGTATATATATATATATATATATATATATATATACACACACATATGTAGACACACACACACATATATATATATAAATATAAATATATATGCATATACATACCCACGTATACATTTTTAGACATATATATCAATTATAGGCCTTTCCATTCAAACACGTTGTGATAAACTATATGCCTAACCCTTAAAAAATATATTTAGATTTTTTATCATATAGTGTATATATGAGTTTAACAGTTATTTTATTGTATTTATGTTGTGTTTAGTGCACATTTTTTTTTTAAATTCTTACTCTTTACACTAGGGGGCATATTTATCAAGCTCTGTAAGTCTCGCTGGAAACAGAAGTTATGAAGCAGCGGTCTAAAGACTGCTGGTCCATAACTTGTCTGCCTACTCTGAGGCCGTGGACAGAAATCAACCCGATCGAATACGATCGGGTTGATTGACACCCCCTGCTAGCGGCCGTTTGGCTGCGAATCTGCAGGGGGCGGCATTACACCAGCAGTTCACAAGAACTGCTGGTGCAATGATAAATGCCGACAGCGTATGCTGTCAGCATTTATCGATGTGCGGCGGACATGATACGCATCGTAGCATGTCCGCTCGCACATTGATAAATATGCTCCTAGGTCTCCACTCGTGCAAACCCAACCCGCTAATTATTTGAGCAAAAGCATTTACTTTCAACTTGTAAAATGTGTGCTAACATTAGCACACCACTTGATATCTAGCCCAATATGTTTTAAGGTTTTATAAAACTGCAAAGGATATGCGTATCACCTTGAAAGATCTCCTTCTATAGAAGCCAACTAGATATGACTAAAGGGAGAAATAACTTAGATTTGTGTGTTTCAGATTTGAATAGAAGCATATTACAATATGGATGATTTAACAAAAAAGTTATAACACTTAGCCAATTTTTTTTTGTTGCTAAAAACATAATTTATGTAAGAACTTACCTGATAAATTCATTTCTTTCATATTAGCAAGAGTCCATGAGCTAGTGACGTATGGGATATACATTCCTACCAGGAGGGGCAAAGTTTCCCAAACCTTAAAATGCCTATAAATACACCCCTCACCACACCCACAATTCAGTTTAACGAATAGCCAAGAAGTGGGGTGATAAGAAAAAAGTGCGAAAGCATATAAAATAAGGAATTGGAATAATTGTGCTTTATACAAAAAATCATAACCACCACAAAAAAGGGCGGGCCTCATGGACTCTTGCTAATATGAAAGAAATGAATTTATCAGGTAAGTTCTTACATAAATTATGTTTTCTTTCATGTAATTAGCAAGAGTCCATGAGCTAGTGACGTATGGGATAATGACTACCCAAGATGTGGATCTTTCCACACAAGAGTCACTAGAGAGGGAGGGATAAAATAAAGACAGCCAATTCCTGCTGAAAATAATCCACACCCAAAATAAAGTTTAATGAAAAACATAAGCAGAAGATTCAAACTGAAACCGCTGCCTGAAGTACTTTTCTACCAAAAACTGCTTCAGAAGAAGAAAATACAACAAAATGGTAGAATTTGGTAAAGGTATGCAAAGAGAACCAAGTTGCCACTTTGCAAATCTGATCAACCGAAGCTTCATTCCTAAACGCCCAGGAAGTAGAAACTGACCTAGTAGAATGAGCTGTAATCCTATGAGGCGGAGTCTTACCCGACTCAAAATAGGCAAGATGAAATAAAGATTTCAACCAAGATGCCAAAGAAATGGCAGAAGTTTTCTGGCCTTTCTAAAACCGGAAAAGATAACAAATAAACCAGAAGTCTTTCGGAAAGACTTAATAGCTTCAACATAATATTTCAAAGCTCTAATAACATCCAAAGAATGCAACGATTTCTCCTTAGAATTCTTAGGATTAGGACATAATGAAGGAACCACAATGTCTCTACTAATGTTGTTGGAATTCACAACTTAGGTAAAAATTCAAAAGAAGTTCGCAACACCGCCTTATCCTGATGAAAAATCAGAAAAGGAGACTCACAAGAAAGAGCAGATAATTCAGAAACTCTTCTGGCAGAAGAGATGGCCAAAAGGAACAAAACTTTCCAAGAAAGTAATTTAATATCCAATGAATGCATAGGTTCAAATGGAGGAGCTTGAAGAGCCCCCAGAACCAAATTCAAACTCCAAGGAGGAGAAATTGACTTAATGACAGGCTTTATACGAACCAAAGCTTGTACAAAACAATGAATATCAGGAAGAATAGCAATCTTTCTGTTGAAAAAGAACAGAAAGAGCAGAGATTTGACCTTTCAAGGAACTTGCGGACAAACCCTTATCTAAACCATCCTGAAGAAATTGTAATATTCTCGGTATTCTAAAAGAATGCCAAGAAAAATGATGAGAAAGACACCAAGAAATATAAGTCTTCCAGACTCTATAATATATCTCTCTGGATACAGATTTACGAGCCTGTAACATAGTATTAATCACAGAGTCAGAGAAACCTCTTTGACCAAGAATCAAGCGTTCAATCTCCATACCTTTAAATTTAAGGATTTCAGATCCTGATGGAAAAAAGGACCTTGAGACAAAAGGTCTGGTCTTAACGGAAGAGTACACGGTTGGCAAGAGGCCATCCGGACAAGATCCTCATACCAAAACCTGTGAGGCCATGCCGGAGCTACCAGCAGAACAAACGAGCATTCCTTCAGAATCTTGGAGATTACTCTTGGAAGAAGAACTAGAGGCGGAAAGATATAGGCAGGATGATACTTCCAAGGAAGTGAAAATGCATCCACTGCCTCCGCCTGAGGATCCCGGGATCTGGACAGATACCTGGGAAGTTTCTTGTTTAGATGAGAAGCCATCAGATCTATTTCTGGAAGTTCCCACATTTGAACAATCTGAAGAAATACCTCTGGGTGAAGAGACCATTCGCCCGGATGCAACGTTTGGCGACTGAGATAATCCGCTTTCCAATTGTCCATACCTGGGATATAAACCGCAGAGATTTAGACAGGAGCTGGATTCCGCCCAAACCAAAATTCGAGATACTTCTTTCATAGCCAGAGGACTGTGAGTCCCTCCTTGATGATTGATGTATGCCACAGATGTGACATTGTCTTATCTGAAAACAAATGAACAACTCTCTCTTCGGAAGAGGCCAAGACTGAAGAGCTCTGAAAATTGCACGGAGTTCCAAAATATTGATCGGAAATCTCACCTCCTGAGATTCCCAAACCCCTTGTGCCGTCAGATACCCCCATACAGCTCCCCAACCTGTAAAACTAGCATCTGTTGAGATTATAGTCCAGGTCGGAAGAACAAAGAAGCCCCCTGAACTAAACGATGGTGATCTGTCCACCATGTCAGAGAGTGTCATAAAATCGGTTTAAAGATATTAATTGAGATATCTTTGAGTAATCCCTGCACCATTGGTTCAGCATACAGAGCTGAAGAGGTCGCATGTAAAAACGAGCAAAGGAGATCGCATCTGATGCGGCAGTCCTAAGACCCAACATTTCCATGCATAAGGCTACCAAAGGGAATGATTGTGACTGAAGGTTTTGACAAGCTGATATCAATGTTAAACTTCTCTTGACTGACAAGGACAGAGTCATAGACACTGAATTTATCTAGAAACCTAAAAAGGTTACCCTTGTCTGAGGAATCAATGAACTGATTGGTAAATTGATCCTCCAACCATGAACTTGAAGAAACAACACAAGTCGATTCGTATGAGATTCTACGAAAATGAGAAGACTGAGCAAGTACCAAGATATCGTCCAAATAAGGAAATACCAAAACCCTATTCTCTGAATACAGAAAGAAGGGCACCGAGAACCTTTGAAAAAAATTCTTGGAACTGAGGCTAGGCCAAACGGTAGAGCCACAAAACTGGTAATGCTTGTCTAAAAAGAGAATCTCAGACACTAAAAGTAATCTGGATGAATCGGAATATGCAGATACACATCCTGTAAATCTATTGTAGACATATAATGCCCTTGCTAAACAAAAGGCAGGATAGTCCTACAGTAACCATCTTGAATGTTGGTATCCTAACATAACGATTCAATAATGATAGATCCAGAACTGGTCTGAAGGAATTGACCTTCTTTGGTACAATGAAGAGATAAAATAAAACCCCAGCCCCTGTTCCAGAACTGGAACTGGCATAAATACTCCAGCCAACTCTAGATCTGAAACACATTTCAGAAATGCTGAGCCTTGCTGTGTTAACTGGGACACGGGAAAGAAAAGAATCTCTTAGCAGGAGGCCTTAACTTGAAGCCAATTCTGTACCTTTCTGAAACAATGTTTCTGAAACCAGAGATTAAGAACGGAATTGATCCAAATTTCTTTGAAGAAAACGTAATCTGCCCCATACCAGCTGAGCTGGAATAAGGGCCGCACCTTCATAGGTACTTAGGAGCTGGCTATAGGTTTCTATAAAGCTCGGATATATTCCAAACTGGAAATAGTTTCCAAACTGATACCGCTCCTGAGGATGAAGGATCAGGCTTTTGTTCCTTGTTGTGAGGAAAGGAACGAAATGATTATTTACCCTGGAAAGAAAGGGAAAGCAAAGTTGACTTAGAAGACATGTCAGTATTCCAAGTTTAATCCATAAAGCTTTTCTAGCTAAAATAGCTAGAGACATATACCTGACATCAACTCTAATGATATCAAAAGATGGTATCACCAATAAAATTATTAGCATGTTATAGAATAATAATAATGCTATAAAATTATGATCTGTTACTTGTTGCGCTAAAGCTTCTAACCAAAAAGTTGAAGCTGCAGCAACATCCGCTAAAAATATAGCAGGTCTAAGAAGATTACCTGAACATAAGTAAGCTTTTCTTAGAAAGGATTCAATTTTCCTATCTAAAGGATCCTTAAATGAAGTACTATCTGCCATAGGAATAGTAGTACATTAGCAGGAGTAGAGACAGCCCCATAACCTTAGGGATTTTTGTCCCAAAAAACTCTAATCTGTCAGATGGCACAGGATATAGTTTGCTTAAACGTCTAGAAGGAGTAAATAAATTACCCAAATTATTCCATTCCCTGGAAATTACTTCAGAAATAGCATCAGGGAGATAAAACACTTCTGGAATAACTACCTTATTTAAACGTTTACATTTAGTATCAAGAGGACCAGAATCCTCTATTTCTAATGCAAATAACACTTCTTTAAGTAAAGAACGAATAAATTCCATCTTGGACAAATACAAAGATTTATCAGCATCAAAATGATGATGTTCATTTAAAAATTCATCTGAAAAAAAGAGAAGTTTTAAAAGACTTTTATGTATACTAGAAGGAGAAATAACAGACATAGCCTTCTTAATGGATTTAAAATAAATAAAATCTCTTATGTTATCAGGAACACTCTGAAAATTAGATGTTGACGGAACAGCAACAGGTAATGTAACAGTACTAAAGGAAATTTTATCTGCATTAATAAGTTTGACATGACATGCAATACAAATAACAGCTGGAGAAACAGATACCAAAAGTTTATAGCAGACTTAGCTTGGTAGCTCCAGCACTGTGCAGTGATTTTCCTGTAGTAACTTCTGACTCAGTTGCAACGTGGAACATCTTGCAATATGTAAAAGAAAAAAAACAACATATAAAGCAAAATTGATCAAATTCCTTAAATGACAGTTTCAGGAATGGGAAAAAAATGCCAGTGAACAAGCTTCTAGCAACCAGAAGCAATAAATAATGAGACTTAAATAATGTGGAGACAAAAATGACGCCCAAATTTTTTAGCGCCAAAAAAGACGCCCACATTATTTGGCGCCTAAATGCTTTTGGCGCCAAAAATGACGCCACATCCGGAACGCCGACATTTCTGGCGCAAAATAACGTCAAAGAATGACGCAACTTCCGGCGGCACGTATGACGCCGGAAACGGAAATAGAATTTTTGCGCCAAAAAAGTCCGCGCCAAAAATGACGCAATAAAATGAAGCATTTTCAGCCCCCGCGAGCCTAACAGCCCACAGGGAAAAAGTCAAATTTTAAGGTAAAATATGTTAAATTAAAATGCATTATCCCAAATATGAAACTGACTGTCTGAAAAATAAGGAAAGTTGAACATTCTGAGTCAAGGCAAATAAATGTTTGAATACATATATTTAGAACTTTATAAACAAAGTGCCCAACCATAGCTAGGAGTGTCACAGAAAATAAGCTTACTTACTTACCCCAGGACACTCATCTACATATAGCAGATAGCCAAACCAGTACTGAAACGAGAATCAGCAGAGGTAATGGTATATATAAGAGTATATCGTCGATCTGAAAAGGGAGGTAAGAGATGAATCTCTACGACCGATAACAGAGAACCTATGAAATAGACCCCGTAGAAGGAGATCACTGCATTCAAATAGGCAATACTCTCCTCACATCCCTCTGACATTCACTGCACGCTGAGAGGAAAACCGGGCTCCAACTTGCTGCGGAGCGCATATCAACGTAGAATCTAGCACAAACTTACTTCACCACCTCCATCGGAGGCAAAGTTTGTAAAACTGAATTGTGGGTGTGGTGAGGGGTGTATTTATAGGCATTTTAAGGTTTGGGAAACTTTGCCCCTCCTGGTAGGAATGTATATCCCATACGTCACTAGCTCATGGACTCTTGCTAATTACATGAAAGAAACTGAGTTTTATGCCCAGACATCCCATCACACTGTAAATCGCAACCTCTTCCTTTAAATATGTGCCATAAGTTCATCATTTAATACCTCAAATAATGTAACAGGCTTTTCAATTGTATGTATATCTTCTTATGATATAGGGGCTTTCAAATTAGTTTTAAAAAAAACACATCCATTTAAAAAATGTTGAACTAACTGTCAGTGGTATAAGCAGGGAGCATATTATAAAGTAGAATCCAATACTTACCATGCAGCCATACCCTGAGGATCACTTACAACGCGTTTTGCACAATTCACAGATGCACTGATATCATCAACCAGTAAAGCTAGGAAAAGATGCAGTTTCATTAAGTTTGCTTATATAAGTATGTATGTGATATTCTTACTGTTATATTTTAAAACCATTTGTTAATATAATATAAACAATAAAAGTACTGAAAGTAAATTTCACAATTTGTGGCTACAGTTAGTACATTGCAACTCTCTGCAAAGCATCAGAGTAAATTATATAGTATAAAGTTTGTCAGACTATTAAAGAGTTAAATACTGTTTTTCAGGTGCTTATCACTTTGGGCTGGATGAATGAACTCCTTTAACATTTGGCAGTTTTTTGGGCACACTTGGTGATTGGAAATGCTAAAATTAAGTAAACTTGTTTAGTAGTTTTGGAGTTATTAAGAGTTGAAAAAATATTTACTTTTCAATGGAAATAGATATGAAAATATTTAGCCAACCCTACAGCAGAAAAACCCTGTATCAATCATTATCAAAATTCTGCATGTATACAGATTTTTATTATCTAGTTTGGTGAAAAAGCAAGCAGTGATTGCGGAGATATGTTTTGGGCATGCTCAGTAGAAGTAACCAGCTGGACATGCTTAGTAGTATTTTGGCAGTAGAGTATGTGGGATTTGTACACAATAAAATGGCCCTATAGAGGTGCAGCATGGATTTTCAGTGTATAGAGTTCACACAGACATTGTTCCCTTTACTCATGGAGTATGCATGTTCTATTTGATTTGAAAAATACTCATAAATAATATTTTTTTTTTTTTTAATATGCCCATGGCACCCTATAATACAATGATGTAAAAATGAAAGGGAAATTAAAGTAATTCTTTCTATATATTCATAGTATATATCAGCAATTCAACACTGGATTACACAAAACCTGAATACAAAATAAAATCAAATCAAACCATTTTAAATTGTTGTTTTGTATTGTTTTGCAGTCCATTGATTTAACCTTCTAACATATTTTATCATACCTTGCTGTGGCCAGTTAGGTGCATGTATAAATGAGCTCATGAACTGATCAAGCAATCTTATATAACAGGGTCAGGGTTCTCGGTAATGTACCACAACATCTCTTACGAGTGTGGAAAAACATACATTTCATAGTTAAATTACAAGAAACACAGGCTAAATAAAAAAACGTATTACAATTTATTTTACTACACACAAACATTTTTTGGGAAACTAACATTTGGGTTTAATATCCCTTTAAAGTACTGTGATGTGAACTAAGAAATATATAAAGGCAATATTATATAAAGAGTTTAAAAACTTTTCACAATTAAAGGGACAGTCTACACCAGAATATTTATTGTTTTAAAAGACAGATAATCCCTTTATTACCCATTCCCCAGTTTTGCATAACCAACACAGTTATATAAATATACTTTTTACCTCTGTGATTATCTTGTATCTAAGCCTCTGCAAACTGCCCCCTTATTTCAGTTCTTTTGACAGACATGGATTTTAGCCAATCAGTGCTGGCTCCTAGGAACTCCAGGAGCCTGAGCACAGTGTTATCTATATGACACACATGAACTAACACCTTCTAGTGGTAAAAACTGTCAAAATGCCCTGAGAGAAGAGGCAGCCTACAAGGGCTTAGAAATTAGCATATGAACCTCCTAGGTTTAGCTTTCAACTAAGAATAACAAGAGAACAAAGCAAAAGTAAATTGGAAAATTGTTTAAAATGACATGCCCTATCTAAATCATGAAAGTTTATTTTGGACTAGACTGTCCCTTTAAGTTTAATCTGTAGAATGAAAAGGTAATATACAATTCTATAATATGAGTAAGTGCCACAAAAAGTATAGCCAATTAACTATACAATAATTGTTGTGGCTCTTACTTTTATGAAATGTACAATTTATATTCAAGCTTTTATCTGTAAGTATAGGCAGCTAAATTATAATAAATATCCACACAATATATACTTTACCATCGCAGTTGACCCTACAAGCGTTGTGGTATCCTGGGGTCATTCCATCAAAACACCACCACCGGCTGTTAATTTGCAGAATGCCATAGTCAGTGCTGTTGTCACCCCTGTTAAAATTTTTACTCCTCGTGTTGAAATTGCTTTCAAAGTAGGCTGTGCACACCCCTGTGGAAATGATATGTTGTGGTTATCCCTCACATTCAACTAGGCAACACTAAATCTCAACACACAGCCTTTATTAGTCACGTTGTTCCATAATTACCACAGAAATGTTTAATAGCATCACATATTATATAATAAGATGGAGAATCTGTTGGAAGAAGTATTTCACCTCTTTAATAAGAATGACTTGCACACTCACTAGCAATATGTGTGTGTGTATATATATATATATATATATATATATATATATATATGTGTGTGTATTTCTTTTTTAACCATGAATCAGTGTCATTGTGTTACTTCTACTCATTTACCTAGCGCTTAGGAATTTGGCCGTGATTTAGTAATAAATGACAATAATAACAAACAACATTTTCCTCATATTTCAATATGATAGGTCATTGACAATGTGTCCTGAAGATGTGGGTTGTTAGTTACAAGTAGATCTTGATTGCTTGCTAGTACAATACTAGATTGCTTAATGGTTTCCCATTCTTTCCTACAGTCAATGGAAATATGGGCCAATTAAAAATAAATGTGCAAAATACATTCTACATCATAATTATGGCTTCATATGACAAATCACAGATGTAAGCAGTGAATTGGCACAAAAATATTAGAATATTTGGTATGAAATACAGGTTTAGATCTTGTTATGATTGATACACTGAATCAAAAAGAGACAAAACGTTGCACAAAAAAACATCAAAAATACATTTAAACATACAGTTACACTCATAATAACACTATTTAATAAAAAATATTTTAAAATTTGCAATAAAAGTTATAAGGGCTCAAAGATATGAGGTCTCATGTGTTAGAGAAAAAAAGGACTGCAAAGGGCTTTAACACCGAGATACATACATATACATGTCTAAATACTGTATATTTTATATGTGTGTACATATGTATTTATGTATTTATATGTGTATATATATATATATATATATAATTATATGTAATTCTATGCAGGGCTGTTGGCACTTTACAAATAAATGCTAATAATAATAATACAGACATAAATACACATATAAACACATAAATACATATGTATTCAAACAAAGACATACATAAGTGTGTTGAAACCCTTTGCAATCAAGTAGCTGAAAACATGTAAAATAATATTTATGCAATATTCATATTTAATAAAGTGCACTTAACTGTGTATTTACTGTAAGTATTTAGCATTCCAATGTTTTTCACATAGGGGAATATGTATTTTTAAATTGACATCCCTATATATCTGTCTATACCGTCTGTCTATACCTATACATATATATATATATATATATATAAACATATATATATATATATATATATATATATATATATATATATATATATATATATATACATCTATCTGTCTATCTATCTATCTATCTATCTATCTATCTATCTATCTATCTATCTATCTATCTATCTATCTATCTAGCTATCTAGCTATGTATAGATATATATTGTACCAAAATATCATCATATGTATATATAGAAGTCTGTATTTATGAATAAACAGAACATATTCTTCTATGTGAAGAACATTGGAATGGGAAATATTAATATTTCATGTTGGGTTAGCACACTTAAGGAAATGCGATTGGATTTGCCTGTGAGTATGTTTTTTTTTCCCACTTTCCACCTTCCATTAAAGTCTTTGGTGGAATACGTTAAGGCGGTCACGATTTTGGGACTTCAGCTTTTTGTGTGCATCAGGTTAAAGTGCAACCGAAAACTTTTTGCTTTCAACTTGTAATATGCATGCTACCTGACGCGTGCAGCCATCTATGGAGTTGCATATTTACTGCATTGAGAGAAACTTCACATTATGAAATAAGCTCTTGAGGCAAATTGATGATTTTGTGGTTAATGTTCGAAGCACTGTTTTCAATTAAACTGTAGTTTTATTATACACATTTGCAAATGCTCTTTCTCTCATGAATAGTCAAATAAGCATAACAATCTAACAATGTCAAATGCATTTAAAAAAATGCTAATTGATTTCTCCCTTTCAAAGGGTTGAAATTAAACTTTCTCGATTCAGCATAAAGTTTTATAACATTTTCCAGTTTACTTCTACCTTTTGGTATTATTTGTTTAAACTTAGTCTGTTCTATAAGAGTATGCTAAGAATACTGAGGTCGGTTCAGCATTGTGCACATGTTGAGTAATATATACATATAGTACTCAAAACTTTGAATACTTATGAACCTACCTGTGCTTGCTCTCATGAAAAGAGCTATATCTCATCAATGGATGCTAAGAGAAAAAAGTATAGCAGGCAATTTGCATATATAGTAGACACAGTATCTTATCTCTATACATTTTTCCAATAGACACTTACAATTGGGCAGGCTGTATCCTCTATAACCATCCAGTCCCATGCTCTTCATTGTCCTTGCAAGTTCACATCTTTCATACTCTTTTGCATTTGTACATGCAATAGAGAGGAGGAATGCTCCTACAATATACAGTGTAGATTTCATGATTTAAGTCTGGTGAATAAATCAAAGCAGGAACTGCTGGCTTATATACAGTATATGCTTTCTTTTTAAAACAAAACAAAACAAACAAAACCACAATTGTAGGAACAAAACTTACAACATACCAGCATGTGATGGTACATTTCCTGTTTCTTTAGTAATGTTAGGGAGGGTTAAGTGCAATCTGTAAAAACATCAGATTTTTCTTGAAGTATGAGACTATATTCTCAATAGAAGTCTGTTTTCATTTCTTTTTTTCATTTTTTTCTTTCTTTTTGTCTGGTAGTAACAACTTATAACAATATAGAATCAGTTTCAATATAAGATGTAATTGTAGATCAATAAGAAACAAAACGTTCAATTAAAGGGACAGTCAAGTCCAAAATAAACTTTCATGATTCAAATAGGGCATGTAATTTTAAACAACTTTCCGATTAACTTTTAACACCAATTTTGCTTTGTTCTTTTGGTATTCTTAGTTGAAAGCTAAACCTAGGTAGGCTCATATGCTAATTTCTTAAACCTTGAAGGCCACCTCTTATCTGAAAGCATTTTGACAGTTTTTCGCCACTAGAGAGCATTAGTTCATGTGTGTCATATAGATAACATTGAGTTCACGCACGTGAAGTTACCTAGGAGTCAGCACTGATTGGCTAAAATGCAAAAGAACTGAAATAAGGGGGCAGTTTGCAGAGGCATAGATACAAGGTAATTACAGAGGTAAAATGTGTATTATTATAACTGTGTTGGTTATGCAAAACTGGGGAATGGGTAATAATGGGATTATCTATCTTTTTAAATAACAATAATTCTGGGGTTGACTGTCCCTTTAACCTTTTTTCACAAAAAAGTTAAATCAAGTCAACTTATACTGACAAATCTACTTCATCGTTTATTTATTACTCACTTAATTTCAAAGATTCAATGATAAAATAAAAAAAAGAACAAAAATGGAAAAAAAAAACTTATATTAATATATATATATACAGTACTGTGCAAAAGTCTTTGGCCACCATTAGATTTGTTGTTTTAGCAAACTTTTAATGACCATCCATATTTATTTTTCAGTCTCTTTATTAGGATACAGGAAATATGTACACAAAATATAAAAACACACTTTTCTGAACAAATTGCTTCTTCAGACAAAAGTCAATATTTATTGTGACCTCCCTTGGCACTAAGCACATCTTTAACTTTTTTGGCAAGACTGTCCTAAAGTTTTCTGAAGTAATCTTCTGGTATATTATACCAGGCTTCTTTCAGCACTTTTAATAGAGAGAAATGAATGATGGCACCACTAAGAGTAAATATTTAGAGTCTTGTCACCGTCATGGATCAGGACAAATTGGCCTAAAACTGTATTATTTAGCTAAGGTGTGGTGCTTAGTATCAAAGTTACATTTACTTAAATTCAATAGAGAATTGAATACAAGGATACTCTGTTAGCACTCTAAACACTCTATGAGCAATTAGAACGGAGAACTGGATAATTAACATGGGTTAAAACTTATTAATCTTTATTAGAACATATTTAAAATAATGGGTGTAGTTAAAACTAAAATGTTAGCAGAAAAATAGTGATGATTTACATCTAATGATTATTGGGTTGGTGCTGGTAGTAGAATTACCTTGGACTCAATTAGAGTGTAAATATCATTGACTGGTGGGTGGCGAAATATTAGAACTTGTGTGTCAAAAGAGGACACTAAAGTAATACTCTATATATTTATTCAGTATTGTATCTAGGTTACAGTAGAGATATTGTCACTCTCAAAGTTTTAATCATGATATGGGACTTGAGTATTGTCAGCTCCAATCTATGACATGAAAATGACACAGTTAAATTAGCTTGTTCTTTATTATCCTTTGTTGAACAATATATGTAAGTATTGTGTTATCGGGATAAATATTAGTTATCAACCAAATTGGCTTGTTCTTTATTGTCCTTTGTTGAACAATATATATAAGTATTGTTTTATCAAGATAAATATTGGCTTTCCACCAGTTATTGTGAAATAAAAGGATAATTAACACCATCCAAATTACATAGCGGATAAATTATATTGTAACATATTGAGTGTACACTTTATTATTTTTCCACAATGATCCTCTTGTCACTTATTCTCTGATTGTTTATCTAGGTGAGCAGCTAGTTATTGCAGGGGCGAAACTACAGGGGGTGCAGAGGTTGCAGGTGCAACTGGGCCCCTGAGGGTGGGGGCCCAGCTTAAAAAAAAAAAAAAAAAAAAATTTTTTTTACAATTTTTTTTTTAATAAAAAAATGTTAACCTACCACTGCCTACACTGATATCATGTGAGTGTGACATTACTACAGGGGTTAATGTTTCTGTTTTACCCATTGGTGTTTATGCGTGTGTGTATGGTGTGTGTGTGTGTGTGTGTATGTATGTGACTGTATGTGTGTGTGTGTATGTATGTATGTGTGTTGGTGTATGTTTGTGGAACCAGCAAATTACAGACCTTGTTACTACAGCATGGGGGGGCAGGGGGTAAACAGTGTCACTATACAGTACCACTATATACAGTATGGGGGGTGGACCATGTCACTGACTACTGTGGTCATTTTATAAAGTACTGGGCGGGTAGGGTCAGGGAAGCCATCTTACCGGCAGATTACAGACTGTGTCACTAACTTACTATATACAGTACTGGGGTGGTTAAATAGTGTCACTATATATATACAGTAATAGGGGGTCAGACCATCTCACAGACTGTGGGCACAGGGTACCTCCTTTTGCAGACATGTAATCTGATTCACATTTTATTCTGTGTTAAATGTAAAAAAAAAAAAAAATGCATTAAATTCACCTTTTTTTGGAGGGGGGAGGGGTGGTGGTGGGGCCCTTTCTTAGATTCTTGC
The DNA here is from genome assembly GCF_027579735.1 of Bombina bombina. Taxonomy (NCBI): domain Eukaryota; kingdom Metazoa; phylum Chordata; class Amphibia; order Anura; family Bombinatoridae; genus Bombina; species Bombina bombina. The sequence goes on along the minus strand of NC_069504.1, from coordinate 263,103,633 downwards.
ACCTGGGCCCTGTGGTTTCTAGTTACGCCTCTGAGTTATTGTACTTAGGGTCAATTATTAAACCCCCTATTACTGAGGTGGTGTTGGTTGCTGTCTCTTTACTCAGGATTCAGAAATGACAGGCTGTTTTAGTGAATCACTTTAATTAAATTTAATACACAAAAGTGCCAATCTACTTATGAAGGAAATTAACAATAAAAGAATTTATATATATAAATTATAATTTTACTGATGTTAGTAGTAATTATCACTGAATAATAAACCTTGTGTTAGGTTTATATCATAATGTATGTTGGTATATGCCGATTTGCTATAAATTAATTGAGAGTTAATGAGCTGGATTTTGTATCTCTACACCAATCCTGCTCAACTCATATGCTAGAAGCAAGCGTATTATTATTATGAAACAACCTGTTATATATATCAGGTGACCAACCAATACAAACTTTCACATTAGTTTTATAGGTGACACTCGATGAATATAAGACTAACGCCTAGATTTAGAGTTCTGCGTTAGCCGTCAAAACCAGCGTTAGAGGCTCCTAACGCTGGTTTTGGGCTACCGCTGGTATTTAGAGTCGTGTAGGTAAGGGTCTAACGCTCACTTTCCAGCTGCGACTTTTCCATACCGCAGATCCCCTTACGTCAATTGCGTATCCTATCTTTTCAATGGGATCTTTCTAACGCCGGTATTTAGAGTCTTGGCTGAAGTGAGCGTTAGAACTCTAACGACAAAGCTCCAGCCGCAGAGAAAAGCCAGGAGTTAAGAGCTTTTTGGGCTAACGCCGGTTTATAAAGCTCTTAACTACTGTGCTCTAAAGCAGTGGTTGCCAACCGCGGTCCTCAAGGACCCCCAACAGTCCTGGTTTTCATTATAGCTAAACCAGTGCACAGGTGAAGTAATCAGCTGATCTGTAACCAACATGCTCTCATCCATCAGCTGATTATTTCACCTGTGCACTGGTTCAGCTATAATGAAAACCAGGACTGTTGGGGGTCCTTGAGGACCGCGGTTGGCAACCACTGCTCTAAAGTACACTAACACCCATAAACTACCCCTACTACCCATAAACCGAGGTCCCCCCACATCGCTGCCACTCTATTAAATTTTTTTAACCCCTAATGTACCCCTAATCTGATGCCCCTAACACCACCGACCCCTATATTATATTTATTAACTCCTAATCTGCCGCCCCCAATGTCGCCGCCACCTACCTACAATTATTAACCCCTAATCTGCTGACCGGACCTCACCGCTACTATAATAAAGTTATTAACTCCTAATCCGCCTTACTCCCGCCTCAATAACCCTATAATAAATATTATTAACCCCTAATCTGCCCTCCCTAACATCACCGACACCTAACTTCAAGTATTAACCCCTAATCTGCCGACTGGACCTCACCGCTACTCTAATAAATTTATTAACCCCTAAAGCTAAGTCTAACCCTAACACTAACACCCCCCTAAGTTAAATATAATTCATATCTAACTAAATAAATTATTTCTTATTAAATACATGATTCCCATTTAAAGCTAAATACTTACCTGTAAAATAAACCCTAATATAGCTACAATATAACGAATAGTTACATTATAGCTATTTTAGGGTTTATATTTATTTTACAGGCAACTTTGTATTTATTTTAACCAGGTACAATTGCTATTAAATAGTTAATAACTATTTAATAGCTACCTAGTGAAAATAATTACAAAATTACCTGTAAAATAAATCCTAACCTAAGTTACAATTAAACCTAACACTACACTATCAATAAATTAATTAAATAAAATACCTACAAATAAATACAATTAAATAAACTAACTAAAGTACAAAAAATAAAAAAAGAACTAATTTACAAAAAATAAAAAAATAATTTACCAACATTAGAAAAATATTACAACAATTTTAAGCTAATTACACCTACTCTAAGCCCCCTAATAAAATAACAAAGCCCCCCAAAATAAAAAAATGCCCTACCCTATTCTAAAATAAAAATAGAAAAGCTCTTTTACCTTACCAGCCCTTAAAAGGGCCTTTTGCGGGGCATGCCCCAAAGAAAACAGCTCTTTTGCCTGTAAAAAAAACATACAATACCCCCCCAACATTACAACCCACCACCCACATATCCCTAATCTAACCCAAACCCCCCTTAAATAAACCTAACACTAAGCCCCTGAAGATCTCCCTACCTTGTCTTCACCATGCCGGGTATCACCGATCCGTCCAGCCTCCGAAGTCTTCATCCAAGCCCAAGCGGGGGCTGAAGATGTCCATGATCCGGCTGAAGTCTTGGCCCAAGCGGGGGCTGAAGATGTCCATGATCCTTCTGAAGTCTTGATCCAAGCGGGAGCTGAAGAGGTCCATGATCCGTCTTCTATCAAGCGGCATCTTCAATCTTCTTTCTTCCGGATCCATCTTCATCCCGCCGACACGGAACATCCACCCTGGCCGACGACTTCCCGACGAATGACGGTTCCTTTAAGGGACGTCATCCAAGATGGCGTCCCTCGAATTCCAATTGGCTGATAGGATTCTATCAGCCAATCGGAATTGAGGTAGGAAAATTCTGATTGGCTGATGGAATCAGCCAATCAGATTCAAGTTCAATCCGATTGGCTGATTGGATTGTATGTTTTTTTTTTACAGGCAAAAGAGCTGTTTTCTTTGGGGCATGCCCTGCAAAAGACCCTTTTAAGGGCTGGTATGGTAAAAGAGCTTTTCTATTTTTATTTTAGAATAGGGTAGGGCATTTTTTTATTTTGGGGGGCTTTGTTATTTTATTAGGGGGCTTAGAGTAGGTGTAATTAGCTTAAAATTTTGTAATATTTTTCTAATGTTTGTAAATTATTTTTTTATTTTTTGTAACTTAGTTCTTTTTTTATTTTTTGTACTTTAGTTAGTTTATTTAATTGTATTTATTTGTAGGTATTTGTATGTAATTTATTTATTGATAGTGTAGTGTTAGGTTTAATTGTAACTTAGGTTAGGATTTATTTTACAGGTAATTTTATAATTATTTTAACTAGGTAGCTATTAAATAGTTATTAACTATTTAATAGCTATTGTACCTGGTTAAAATAAATACAAAGTTGCCTGTAAAATAAATATTAATCCTAAAATAGCTACAATATAATTATTATTTATATTGTAGCTATATTAGGGTTTATTGTACAGGTAAGTATTTACCTAATAAGATTTAATTTATTTTGTTAGATTTAAATTATATTTAACTTAGGGGGGTGTTAGTGTTAGGGTTAGACTTAGCTTTAGGGGTTAATCCATTTATTAGAGTAGCGGCGAGGTCCGGTCGGCAGATTAGGGGTTAATAATTGAAGTTAGGTGTCGGCGATGTTAGGGAGGGCAGATTAGGGGTCAATACTATTTATTATAGGGTTTTTGAGGCGGGAGGGAGGCGGATTAGGGGTTAATACATTTATTATAGTAGTGGTGAGGTCCGGTTGGCAGATTAGGGGTTAATTATTGTAGGTAGGTGGCGGCGACGTTGGGGGGGGGGCAGATTAGGGGTTAATAATTATAATATAGGGGTCGGTGGTGTTAGGGGCAGCAGATTAGGGGTACATAGGTATAATGTAGGTTGCGGCGGTGTACGGAGCGGCAGATTAGGGGTTAAAAGTATAACGCAGGGGTCAGCGATAGCAGGGGCGGCAGATTAGGGGTTAATAAGTGTAAGGCTAGGGGTGTTTAGACTCGGGGTTCATGTTAGGGTGTTAGGTGCAGACTTAGGAAGTGTTTCCCCATAGGAAACAATGGGGATGCGTTAGGAGCTGACCGCTGCTTTTTTGCAGGTGTTAGGTTTTTTTTTCAGCTCAAACTGCCCCATTGTTTCCTATGGGGGAATCGTGCATGAGCACGTTTTTGAAGCTGGCCGCATCCGTAAGCACCGCTGGTATTGAGAGTTGCAGTGGCGGTAAATTATGCTCTACGCTCCCTTTTTGGAGCCTAACGCAGCCCTTCTGTGAACTCTAAATACCAGCGGTATTTAAAAGGTGCGGGGGAAAAAAAGAATGCGTAGCTATCGCACCCCTTCTAACGCAAAACTCCAAATCTAGGTGTAAGAGTTTATCTTTATAATGTCCAATTGTCACTATGGTTAAAAATGCTAGAGCGTGTCAGTCCACTTTAATAAAGTTGTTACACTAGTTGAAATTACCAACTTATAATAGCTGGATAATCAGTATACGCTTGAAAATTACTTAGCATCTTAATGTATATAGAGCATATTCACTGTTATTTAATAAAACAAGTAGATTATAATATCAGTGTTAACAGTACATTTGACTCGGCATCAATGTCTATATAAGTACTCTGATATCGCTTGACCGGTATTTGCCAGCAAGAGGTTATGTAAATAAAACAGTTATTCTGTACATTACTGCTAATCAAAATAGCTTGCACTTTCCGTTAACCACTACCCCCAGTTGGGGTCTGTATTAGTTATTTAGTAAAACCAGTGGGTTCTAATATCAGTGTTAACAGTACATTTGACTCGACATTAATGTCTATATAAGTACTCTGATAATGCTTGACCGGTATTTACCAGTTTGAGGCTATGTAAATGAAACAGTGATTCTGTACACTATTGCTAATCAGATAGCTTGCACTTTCCGTTGACCACTAGCCCCAGTTGGGGTCTGTAATAGTTATTTAGTAAAACCAGTGGGTTCTAATATCAGTGTTCACAGTACATTTGACTCGGTATCAGTGTCTATATAAGTACTCTGATATCGCTTGACCGGTATTTACCAGCAAGAGGCTATGTAAATAAAACAGTGATTCTGTACACTATTGCTAATCAGATAGCTTGCACTTTCCGTTAACCACTAGCCCCAGTTGGGGTCTGTATTAAACTTATACCAAGCACCTATGTTACCCACAATTTTAACGCTAACAAGTATTTAAAAACACAATTGAGCTCCCATCAGCTCACTCCCTCCCTGACATGTTTTGCCAGGTTCCCGGCTTTATCAAAGGTGAGGCGCCGCGGCTGCAGCGGCTTTTTGTAACTATCGGTCCGCCTCTATGTTAGACTATGGCCAATCAGTGCCCTAGATTATCAGGCTTAATGTTGACAGACAGTTATTGTGATTGACGTGTAAGTCATCCAATAGTGGATTAGAGAATTCGGTTACATTGTTTAAACAGATGGTAGGTATGTGAAGACTTATATAAACTAAGTTGCTATTACTAGGCTGTGATTTAAAAAGAAAAATATTATAGATTTTATGTGTTTCAGTGCTTGTGAAATTAAACAGACTTCAAGTGTGTGACAAATTGTGACAATTGTTGAAGAGAAGGAAAAAGATCGGGGTGGGAAAAAAAACAATAATAACATTGTTCCTTATGGTGAATGGTTATATTAAAATTATGTTTATAATACCTTATTATGAATAAATGTGAATGGAAAATACCTTAATAGTAGAAAACGTTCTACTTATAATGAATGTGCTTACATAGGCCTAGATTTGGAGTTTTGTCGGTAACGACCCGAAAAACTAACGCCGGCTTTTTTCTGGCCGCACCATAAAAATAACTCTGGTATTGAGAGTCCACATAAAGGCTGCGTTAGGCTCCAAAAAAGGAGCGTAGAGCATTTTTAACGCAGCTTCAACTCTCGATACCAGAGTTGCTTATGGACGCGGCCAGCCTCAAAAACGTGCTCGTGCACGATTCCCCCATAGGAAACAATGGGGCTGTTTGAGCTGAAAAAAAACCTAACACCTGCAAAAAAGCCGCGTTCAGCTCCTAACGCAGCCCCATTGTTTGCTATGCGGTAACCCTTCCTACGTCTGCACTTAACACTCAAACATGTACCCCGAGTCTAAACACCCCTAACCTTACACTTATTAACCCCTAATCTGCCGCCCCCGCTATCGCTGACCCCTGCATATTATTATTAACCCCTAATCTGCCGCTCCGTAAACCGCCGCTACTTACATTATCCCTATGTACCCCTAATCTGCTGCCCTAACATCGCTGACCCCTATATTATATTTATTAACCCCTAATCTGCCCCCCACAACGTCGCCTCCACCTGCCTACACTTATTAACCCCTAATCTGCCGACCGGACCTGAGCGCTACTATAATAAAGTTATTAACCCCTAATCCGCCTCACTAACCCTATCATAAATAGTATTAACCCCTAATCTGCCCTCCCTAACATCGCCGACACCTAACTTCAAACATTAACCCCTAATCTGCCGACTGTAGCTCACCGCTATTCTAATAAATGTATTAACCCCTAAAGCTAAGTCTAACCCTAACACTAACACCCCCCGAAGTTAAATATAATTTAAATCTAACGAAATTAATTAACTCTTATTAAATAAATTATTCCTATTTAAAGCTAAATACTTACCTGTAAAATAAATCCTAATATAGCTACAATATAAATTATAATTATATTATAGCTATTTTAGGATTAATATTTATTTTACAGGTAACTTTGTATTTATTTTAACCATGTACAATAGCTATTAAATAGTTAAGAACTATTTAATAGCTAAAATAGTTAAAATAATTACAAATTTACCTGTAAAAGAAATCCTAACCTAAGTTACAAATAAACCTAACACTAGACTATCAATAAATTAATTAAATAAACTACCTACAATTATCTACAATTAACCTAACACTACACTATCAATAAATTAATTAAATACAATTGCTACAAATAAATACAATTAAATAAACTAGCTAAAGTACAAAAAATAAAAAAGAACTAAGTTACAAAAAATAAAAAAATATTTACAAACATAAGAAAAATATTACAACAATTTTAAACTAATTACACCTACTCTAAGCCCCCTAATAAAATAACAAAGCCCCCAAAATAAAAAAAATGCCCTACCCTATTCTAAATTACTAAAGTTCAAAGCTCTTTTACCTTACCAGCCCTGAACAGGGCCCTTTGCGGGGCATGCCCCAAGAAATACAGCTCTTTTGCCTGTAAAAAAAAACATACAATACCCAAGCCCCCCAACATTACAACCCACCACCCACATACCCCTAATCTAACCCAAACCCCCTTAAATAAACCTAACACTAAGCCCCTGAAGATCATCCTACCTTGTCTTCACCTCACCGGGTATCACACCGATCCGTCCAGAAGAGCTCCTCCGATGTCCTGATCCAAGCCCAAGCGGGGGGCTGATAGGTCCATGATCCGGCTGAAGTCTTCATCCAAGCGGGGCAGAAGAGGTCTTCCATCCGATTGAAGTCTTCATCCAAGCGGCATCCATCCGGAGCGAAGCGGCAGCATCCTGAAGACCTCCACCGCGGAACATCCATCCTGGCCGACGACTGAACGACGAATGACGGTTCCTTTAAATGACGTCATCCAAGATGGCGTCCCTCGAATTCCGATTGGCTGATAGGATTCTATCAGCCAATTGGAATTAAGGTAGGAATATTCTGATTGGCTGATGGAATCAGCCAATCAGAATCAAGTTCAATCCGATTGGCTGATCCGATCAGCCAATCAGATTGAGCTCGCATTCTATTGGCTGTTCCGATCAGCCAATAGAATGCAAGCTCAATCTGATTGGCTGATCGGATCAGCCAATCGGATTGAACTTGATTCTGATTGGCTGATTCCATCAGCCAATCAGAATATTCCTACCTTAATTCCGATTGGCTGATAGAATCCTATCAGCCAATCGGAATTCGAGGGACGCCATCTTGGATGACGTCATTTAAAGGAACCGTCATTCGTCGTTCAGTCGTCGGCCAGGATGGATGTTCCGCGGTGGAGGTCTTCAGGATGCTGCCGCTTCGCTCCGGATGGATGCCGCTTGGATGAAGACTTCAATCGGATGGAAGACCTCTTCTGCCCCGCTTGGATGAAGACTTCAGCCGGATCATGGACCTCTTCAGCCCCCCGCTTGGGCTTGGATCAGGACATCGGAGGAGCTCTTCTGGACGGATCGGTGTGATACCCGGTGAGGTGAAGACAAGGTAGGATGATCTTCAGGGGCTTAGTGTTAGGTTTATTTAAGGGGGGTTTGGGTTAGATTAGGGGTATGTGGGTGGTGGGTTGTAATGTTGGGGGGCTTGGGTATTGTATGTTTTTTTTACAGGCAAAAGAGCTGTATTTCTTGGGGCATGCCCCGCAAAGGGCCCTGTTCAGGGCTGGTAAGGTAAAAGAGCTTTGAACTTTAGTAATTTAGAATAGGGTAGGGCATTTTTTTATTTTGGGGGGCTTTGTTATTTTATTAGGGGGATTAGAGTAGGTGTAATTAGTTTAAAATTGTTGTAATATTTTTCTTATGTTTGTAAATATTTTTTTATTTTTTGTAACTTAGTTCTTTTTTATTTTTTGTACTTTAGCTAGTTTATTTAATTGTATTTATTTGTAGCAATTGTATTTAATTAATTTATTGATAGTGTAGTGTTAGGTTAATTGTAGATAATTGTAGGTAGTTTATTTAATTAATTTATTGATAGTCTAGTGTTAGGTTTAATTGTAACTTAGGTTAGGATTTCTTTTACAGGTAAATTTGTAATTATTTTAACTATTTTAGCTATTAAATAGTTCTTAACTATTTAATAGCTATTGTACATGGTTAAAATAAATACAAAGTTACCTGTAAAATAAATATTAATCCTAAAATAGCTATAATATAATTATAATTTATATTGTAGCTATATTAGGATTTATTTTACAGGTAAGTATTTAGCTTTAAATAGGAATAATTTATTTAATAAGAGTTAATTAATTTCGTTAGATTTAAATTATATTTAACTTAGGGGGGTGTTAGTATTAGGGTTAGACTTAGCTTTAGGGGTTAATCCATTTATTAGAATAGCGGCGAGATTCGGTCGGCAGATTAGGGGTTAATAATTGAAGTTAGGTGTCGGCGATGTTAGGGAGGGCAGATTAGGGGTTAATACTATTTATTATAGGGTTAGTGAGGCGGATTAGGGGTTAATAACTTTATTATAGTAGCGCTCAGGTCCGTTCGGCAGATTAGGGGTTAATAAGTGTAGGCAGGTGGAGGCGACGTTGTGGGGGGCAGGTTAGGGGTTAATAAATATAATACAGGGGTCGGCGGTGTTAGGGGCAGCAGATTAGGGGTACATAAGGATAACATAGGTGGCGGTCGGCAGATTAGGGGTTAAAAATTTTTTTCCGAGTGTCGCCGATGTGGGGGGACCTCGGTTTAGTGGTACATAGGTAGTTTATGGGTGTTAGTGTACTTTAGAGCACAGTAGTTAAGAGCTTTATAAACCGGCGTTAGCCCAGAAAGCTCTTAACTACTGACTTTTTTCCTGCGGCTGGAGTTTTGTCGTTAGATGTCTAACGCTCACTTCAGAAACGACTCTAAATACCGGAGTTATAAAAATCCCATTGAAAAGATAGGATACGCAATTTACGTAAGGGGATCTGCGGTATGGAAAAGTCGCGGCTGGAAAGTGAGCGTTAGACCCTATTTTGAGCGACTCCAAATACCGGCGGTAGCCTAAAACCAGCGTTAGGAGCCTCTAACGCTGGTTTTCACGGCTACCGCCAAACTCCAAATCTAGGCCATAGTGTTATATAATTAATTTGTACAAAATAACTTATAATTATAATTATTAGTGCATTATTTAAAACTAGTGTAAACCTAAAAGGTTAATAATTTCGTGGTTATCCGAAAATGTTAAAGAAAATTGTGTACCTTTGTAAGTGTAATATGCAACTCCTTTTATACATTCTATTACTTGGTATTTTAATTTACATGGCATTGATATTGAATATATCATGCCTGATATTTGTTCAGTTTGAAAAATACCCTGTTCAATATCTAAACGTATATACCTATACTTATTACTTTTCTAAAATAAATTAGTCTGGTTAAGTATTTAAACAGAATTTAAAAGGATTTCTATTTATAGATATGAGAAGAAATCATTATGTTCATTTAATCCATTGGGATGTACCGAATTCAATAAATATATCCACCGACTTTCCATTTGTAGAAGAAGATTCTCAATGTCTCCTCTAATCCCAATTCTTACCCTCTGAATTCCAAAACATTGGAATTCTGAAGTATTACATTTGTGATATTTGAGGTAGTGGGATGCAACTGTCGTTAGAATTTTCTTAGCTTTGCTGTCTTTCTCAGCATTCCTAATATTACTTAGGTGTTCCAACATTCTCGTTTTCAATTGACGGGTAGTCATACCTACGTAGGTCTTCTTACATTTACACAGTGGAGGCTCCTCCATATGTGCACTATCGCACGTGAACCCCCAGGGGGCAGAGGAGGGGGGGAAAAATGAGCAGAAGAAAAAAAAATGAAGAAAAAAAAATTATGAAAAATTTTATTTTTATTTATATTATTTTATATTATATTTATTAATAAATGTATTATTTTCCTGTGTGCTGTCTGTGTCTGTGAGACTGTGCAGTGTAACTATCATCATGCATATGATATTAGGCTGAAACCTGAAAGTGGAAAGCAGAAAGGGCTGTTTTGCCTATACTTCTATGTATCCCACATGCTGTGCAGTGCGATACATAGAAGTATAGGCAAAAGCACTTTCCACTTTAAAACTGCATTGACTGCAGCGCCACCTACAGGCCAGCCCATAGCCTTCTTCGCACAGCTGTCACGTGACACTCGCACACTAAGAGCTGAGCTGACTAGAGATTCTCCTACCTAACTGAGCTCTGTACTACAAAGTCCAGCATACATTGCAGAGTTTCCACTTCCAGGAAGTACAGTGGCCATATTGGATCCCATTGAGCAGGAGCCGGTGTAGGAAAGAAAGACTGGACTGGAGAGGAGCAGCGTGGAGGAGCCGGACCACGGTGTAACACAAGTACGCCTGCAATATATATATGTGGACCGGCCAGTCAGGTGTGTGTATATCCGAATCCGGTCCACATATTATTAGTCATCCCAGCTGCGGCTGCCTCTGTCAGCAACTCAGCACTCAGCTCCGCCTAAACCGATTGAGTCAGGCGGCAAAGACGAGACGGACCTGATAGTTACAAACCGCGACCGGTAACTTGGTTGGTAAGGTTAGTGTCAGAGACAGTGAATGTGATAGACGGAGGCCGGCTGCTGATCCGTTTTCCCCTGTAGGCTGCACAATTTGCCTGAGCTGAGGTCAAAAGAATAAGAAGAAATGAAATGAGATAGAATGGTTATTAAGTCTGCAGACTGCAGTACTATTCCCTTCCCTCAGTATGCATTAAAAATGTCATCAAAAAGTATTATCATAATACTCGCTTTTTGATGACCTTTTTAATGTATTTTGAGGGAACAGTACTGCAGACTTAATAACCATTCTATCTCATTTCATTTCTTCTTATTCTTTTGACCTCAGCTCAGGCAAATTTTGCAGCCTACAGGGGAAAACGGATCTTGTTAATAATTAGTTCTTTACCTGACCAGTACTACCAGTTCAAGACAGAAATGACAAATTTCACCTTGTTTATGCCTTTTTGATAACTTATTAAGGCAATGGGAAATTATTGTACAGTCAAAATTTTTACCAACTGCAATACTGCATATTTTCCTTGGGGACTGGCTGCACCATTGCATTGTCAGGATTAGTTGATTAGAAGGCTCATGATGTTGAAATCACTGCTGCCATGTTTTACATGCAAACAATTTTAGTCTTGAAATGCTTATATATATATATATATATATATATATATATATATATATATATATATATATATACTGTATGTATATATATATATATATATATATATATATATATATATATATATATATATATATATATATATACTGTATGTATATATATATATATATATATATATATATATATATATACTGTGTGTGTATGTATATATATATATATATATATATATATATATATACTGTGTGTGTATGTATGTATATATATATATATATATGTGTGTATATATATATATATGTGTGTGTGTGTGTTTCTTGGGGGTATCACAGCCGGTGCCTCACCAGCATCTGAGCTCAACACACGTCACTGGTGTGCATGTATGTATTTGTGTGTGTATATGTATTTGTGTGTATGTATATGTGCGTGTGCATGTGTATATGTATGTGTGTGTATGTGTGTATATATATATATATATATATATATATATACACACACACACACACACACACATTAAAATGGGCGGAGCCATCTGAGGGGCAGGGCTAGTGCTCCCCCATCTTCAAAAGTCACCAGCCGCCACTGCATTTACATGTAATACCGTATATTAGACCTTCAGTGTTGCAATTGATGTGACTAGTAATTTTATGCACTTTTCCAAACCTGTCTGAGATAGATTTAAGTGGCAAGAGGTGTTTACAAATTGAGCAGTTTCTACATTTAAAGTTGCCCATCGAAATGGGATCAATTTTCCTCCTTTTCAGTTCAAAATGACTAGGACTGAGTATATCTTTAAGGTTCTTAGACCTCCTATATCCTAGTTGTATTCTGTCTCCTACTAGAGACTTCAATACTGGATCAGTCTTAAGAATTCCCAAATGTTTGTTAAGGATATTGACTACCTCTTTAGTTTGGGGTGAATATGTCATGATGAGTCTAGTAGTTGTATCATCTTCTTTCACCTTTTTATGTAGAAGCTGTTGTCTGTCTGTAAGTTCCGCTCTCCATTTGGCTTTCTTAATTGAGCGATTACTGTAACCTCTTGCCCTCAGTCGGTTTTTAAGTTCAATTGCTCTCTGTTGGTATGTTTCAGGATCTGAGCAATTTCTTTTCGTTCTCAGAAATTCTCCAATAGGGAGTGATCTTACTGTATGTGGACAGTGAGCACTTGATGAATGGAGCAGACTATTCGTGGCCGTTTCTTTCCTGTATAAGTCAGTAGTAATATACCCATCTTGATTTTTTTATGATTTTTAAATCCAGAAACGTAATACTTTCATAACTTTGTTCCCAAGTTAATTTAATGTTGAGATTATTAGAATTTAGTTTGGTCAGAAATTCATCTAATTTATTTTGAGGGCCTCTCCATAGAAAAAGCACATCATCAATAAATCTCAACCAAAGTGGAATAAATTCCACATATTCCATGTAAGTATCAGAGAAGACGACATGTTTCTCCCACCACCCTAAAAATAGGTTTGGATAGGTGAGAGCACATGCCGTCCCCATTGCCATTCCTCTCGTTTGTAAGAAAAATTGCTGATTAAATATAAAATAGTTGTGATATAGTACAAAGTTCAGTAGTCTGATTATAAACTCATCATGTACTTGCTCTTCTTCTGATGATTCTGATAGAAAGCTTCTGACTGCTTGAACTCCCAACTTGTGGTCGATGCTCGTGTACAACGATTCTACATCGGCTGTCACCAGTATTGTATCTTTCTCTAGTTGGAGATTATTCAAATGCTGTAGAACCTCCATCGTGTCTTGCACGTGAGAAGGTAATTGTGTCACAAATTGTCGCAGCCTAAAATCAATATATTGACTGGCTTTCTCGGTGATATTATTTATTCCTGACACGATGGGTCTACCCGGAGGAATACTGGCATTTTTATGGATCTTAGGAATCATGTAGAATGTGGCTATTTTAGGATTTTCTACCCATAAGAATTTCTTCTCTTTAGCTGTTATCACATTGTCATCTTCTGCTTCCAATATGATGTGATTATACTGATTAAGAAATTGTTCAGTAGGGTTAAAAAATAGCTTTTTATAACATTCTTGGTTTCTCAGTTGTTTCATTGCTTCCTGTAGGTACATTTCTTTGGGCCAGATGACTACATTTCCCCCGTTATCGGAATTTCTGATCACCACATCATCCCAAATTTTCATTTCTTCAAGTGCCTTCATTTCCTGGCTAGTCAAATTAGTAGGAATAGGTATAGTTGTAAGTTCAGCTATTTCTTTACTGACTATTTGATTATAAACCTCAATGTGCTTTGAGGCTGACATTTTGGGAACATACTTAGATTTTTTTCTGATCTTAGTTCTCCATTCTTCATTTGCTGAAGTTTCATTGTCATTGAATAGTTCCTCCATAATCTGTAAAGTTGTATGATCATCTTCCGTCAAAATTGAGTCACCTGTCTCAATTGTTGTTGGTCTCTCCTCATTTTTCATATATTGAATTTTTAAAAGAAGTTTTCTCAGGAATAACTGTATATCTTTTGTGATTTCGAATTTGTCAATTTGCCCTGACGGGCAAAAAGACAGTCCTTTAGCTAAGACTTTTTTATGATCTTGACTCAGAATTTTAGTGGATAGGTTGATGACCTGCATTACGTCATCTTTATCTGTGGATCTCTTGTAGGGTTTCCACCTGTTGTTCTTTCCTTTGGTTTCCTTGTTTCTTTTTATTTTGGGTTTTGCACCTCCCTCCTCTTCTGGTGGGTCTCCTCGGTATTCTGAACCTTCCTCTAAAAAATCTTTTCTCTTTCGTGCTTCTAGTCTACTTCTTGTTTGTACTGAAGTTGAGGGCATTGAGGATTCATTGTCTGTGTTGTATGACTCGCTAGTTTCAATTTCTGAAGCATCACTGTTAATAACATGACTTCTTGGTAGTTGGGGTGTATCTTTCTTAGGGATCTCTTTATTGAATTTTCTCCCCCATTTATATACTCGTTTGTTTTTAAAATAATTTATATCCCTGTTTAATTTGGTCTGTTTAGTTGATTTAATTTCTGCTTCATATTTATCTAATTCACTCTGGTACTTTTTATACCTCATCTCAAATTCAGATAGTGTTTCATAATCTTTGAGTTTCACATTTAGCTCATTAATTTCTGTTTCTAGCAAGTCATATTCTGTCGTATCATGCTTAATGAGTATCCTCATGAGTTTAGTAGGGCATTCTGATAATGCTTCCTCCCATTCCACACTGAGACTTGGATCTTTAAATTGAAAGGCAGGAAATAATTGAATACTCAAGCCTCTAGGTATAAGCTTTCTTTCGATATATTTTTCAAAAAAGTGCTTATTCCACCAGATCTTATCCTGTTTGAAATAACTTTTGTGTAATTCTCTGAGTGTATATTGCATCTGATTAGTTAAGCTCCCTCCTTCCCCAGAGTTGGAAACACTGAAAACTTCATTTAGATCAGTTATCCTTTTCTCTTGTCTGTTATGTCTGTCTTGTTCATATGTGTTGACCATTTTAATTGAAGTAATAGTTTAGTGTGCTCTATCAAAAGAAAACCTATTACTAGGTAATAGTCAATGTTAATAGAGAGAAATGAATGATGGCACCACTAAGAGTAAATATTTAGAGTCTTGTCACCGTCATGGATCAGGACAAATTGGCCTAAAACTGTATTATTTAGCTAAGGTGTGGTGCTTAGTATCAAAGTTACAATTACTTAAATTTAATAGAGAATTGAATACAAGGATACTCTGTTAGCACTCTAAAGACTCTATGAGCAATTAGAACGGAGAACTGGATAATTAACATGGGTTAAAACTTATTAATCTTTATTACAACATATTTAAAATAATGGGTGTAGTTAAAACTAAAATGTTAGCAGAAAAATAGTGATGATTTACAGCTAATGATTATTGGGTTGGTGCTGGTAGTAGAATTACCTTGGACTCAATTAGAGTGTAAATATCATTGACTGGTGGGTGGCGAAATATTAGAACTTGTGTGTCAAAAGAGGACACTAAAGTAATACTCTATATATTTATTCAGTATTGTATCTAGGTCAGGGTTTTTCAACCAGTGTGCCGTGGCACACTAGTGTGCCGTGAGAGATCCTCAGGTGTGCCACGGCAGACTGACAACAGTGTGACATATTTTTAAAATTTTGCTTGTTTTTTACTCCCAGTGCAGGGGTGTCCCTCTTTCAAATTTTGAAAGGTATGTGACAGGCTCATCAGGCAGACAGGCAGGTATCATTTACAACCATGACATATAGACATTGATTCACAGACAATCATTATGATTGTTTGTGAATGAATGTCAATATGTCACAGTAGTTATAGTTGGTTTCTCTTCTGTTGAATAAATCGGATTTTTTGAAAAATTTCCTGTGTGCCGGCTGTTCTTGGATCACATTCAACAACGGAGGCCGTCCGTTGGACCCAGTTCTTTCATACTGTATATATATATATATATATATATATATATATATATATATATAATATGCGCTGTATTAGGCTACAATGTGTGATTTTTTTTTAAATTTTGGGATGGTGGTGTGCCACAGGTTTTTTTAATGTAAAAAAGTGTGCCACGGAAAAAAAAAGGTTGAAAATCACTGATCTAGGTTACAGTAGAGATATTGTCACTCTCAAATTTTTAATCATGATATGGGACTTGAGTATTGTCAGCTCCAATCTATGACATGAAAATGACACAGTTAAATTAGCTTGTTCTTTATTATCCTTTGTTGAACAATATATGTAAGTATTGTGTTATCGGGATAAACATTAGTTATCAACCAAATTGGCTTGTTCTTTATTGTCCTTTGTTGAACAATATATATAAGTATTGTTTTATCAAGATAAATATTGGCTTTCCACCAGTTATTGTGAAATAAAAGGATAATTAACACCAGCCAAATTACATAGCGGATAAATTATATTGTAACATATTGAGTGTACACTTTATTATTTTTCCACAATGATCCTCTTGTCACTTATTCTCTGATTGTTTATCTAGGTGAGCAGCTAGTTATTGTACTTAGGGTCAATTATTAAACCCCCTATTACTGAAGTGGTGTTGGTTGCTGTCTCTTTACTCAGGATTCAGAAATGACAGGCTGTGTTAGTGAATCACTTTAATTAAATTTAATACACAAAAGTGCCGATCTACTTAGGAAGGAAATTAACAATAAAAGAATTTATATATATAAATTATAATTTTACTGATGTTAGTAGTAATTACCACTGAATAATTCTTTCAGCACTTACCAGAGTTCTTCTTTAGATTTAGGTTGTCTTTTATTTTTCTCTCTGTCCAGGTGATCCTTTACTGCCTCTATAATAGTCAGGTCTGGACTCTGTGGAGACCAGTCCACGACTGTCAGTGTTTTATCAGCTGTTTTTCTCTCCAAATATGATTTCACTGCATTAGCAGTGTGCTTGGGATTGTTATCATGCTGAAAAATAAAACCGCTTTCCAGAAGGAATGGCATGATGAATTAAAACCTGTCTGAACTTTTCAGCATTTATGATCCCATCTTCCATCTCTCTCCAATTCACATTTTGTCGATTATTGGACCCAAACTTTTCAAACTTGGATTTGTCACTCCATAATACTCTTTTCCACTGATCTTCATTCCAATCTTTGTGAGCTTTAGCATATCTTAGCCTTTTTACCCTGTTCCCCTTCTGAAAAAGTGGTATCTTGGCTGCTACCCTTCCACAAAGACCATTCCTGATCAATCTTATTTGGACTGTAGAAGGGTGAACTTGGCATCCTGATGAAGCTGCCAGATGCTGAGCCAGGTCCTTGCTGGACTTCATCCGGTGTCTCAAAGAAGAAACTCTGAGAAAATTCTAATTAGATTTTAAACATTTTCTTGGCCTTCCAGTCCTTTTTTGTCCTTGACCTCTCCTGATTCTTAAAATTTCTTTATAACAGCTTGAGTACCACATCTTGAGTATCCAGCTTGTTTGCTGATTTCCCTTTCAGAGTGGCCTTGCTGATGCAAATGTATTTTTTTGAATGGAATGATGAAATGATTGAAAGTTGGTCTTATTAGCAAGCTTCCAATGAATTAAACTCATACCACGTGTATATAATGCTCAAGCATGTCTTGCACAAACCTGGTGTAAAAGACCTTTTTTAACAGCAGTCATTTTGACATGAAATAGTATGACAAATACAAGTGTTAGTAATGAAATTAATTAAGGGTTTCATTCCATTTAGGTTTACCAGAGCCATGTTTCTTGAGCGGAAATCGCTATTTACGCTAGAATGATTACCATATCCTCAGAGATCTGGTTAACTGTTTTTGCTAAACAAAAAAGTGTCACAAAACACATAACAAAATACATTACAAAGTACAGTTACACTCATATTAACACCATCTAATACAAATTATATAAAACAAATATTGCACAAAAAAGTTATAAGGGCTCAAAGATATGAGGTCTCAGGTGTTAGAAAAAAAAGCAGGCAAAGGGCTGTAACAAAGATATACATACATATACATGTCTAAAGATGGATATGTATGTGTGTATGTATATATATATATATATATATATATATATATATATATATATATATATATATATACATATATATATATTATAGGTAGCCCTCAAAAAGGTTAAACAACGTACTTTATCAGCATAAAAAGTTTATTACAGACATCAAACATCAAAAAATGAAAACATAATACAAAAACAGATTAAATTCGTATCAGGTACCTTTAAAAACTAAGTCCTGGCACAAATTGCTCAGACCATAGTTCAAATAGAGTTTCAAAGAAATCTTCTATTTGGGTATGACAATCTTATTCCTAATGTCCATAGACGATGAAATTCATTGGAAATCAAGCAAAAAAATCCTCTCTTTGGTACCTGCAATAAAACCTGCAAAACAAAAAACAGAACAAATACTAGTGCAATACCATTAAAACCAGAATACAAAGCTGGGGATAAAAGTTCTCACCAATAGTGTTCAAATCAGCCAATAAGATTTGAGCAGCTATCATCCTATTGGCTGATTTGAATTTTTCAGCCAATAGGAATGCAAGGGTACCCCAATATAAAAGGGGTACCTTGCATTCAATCTTCAGTGTGCGGCGGATGATCACATGAAGAGGACCTCCATGTTGGACCGATGGACCTCAGCCTCTGCTCCGCCTCCGCGCATCCACCAACCGCTCCGCCATGAAGATAGAAGATGGACCCGCAATAGATGAAGATGAAGCCATCTGGATGAAGATGTTTGGCCGCTGGGATGAAGATGGATCGATGAGTACCGATGAAGATGGATCGATGAGTACAGATTTTGGGGTTAGTGTTAATTTTAGTTTTTTGGGGGGGTTTAAGATTAGGACTTTTTAATTTTTAATGGGTTGAAAAAGAGCTGAATGTCCTTTTAAGGGCAATGCTCATACAAATGCCCTTTTCGGGGCAATGGGTAGATTAGTTTTTTTTATTTTGGGAGGTTGGGAAAGTGGGGGTTGTAATGTTACGGGGTATTTAATCTATTTTATTGGCAAAAGAGCTGTTAACTTTAAGGCAATGCCCTACAAAAAGGCCCTTTTAAGGGCTATTGGTAGTTTATTTACAGATTAGTTTTTTTTTTTTAATTTTGGGGTGTTTCTTTTTTTAAATGGGGGTATATTTATTTATTTTGGATAATTTCGTTTGTTATGTTTTGTAATGGTAGTTTTTTTATTTTTTGTAATTTTAGTGTTTATTATGTTTTGTAATTGTAGTTTTTATTTTTTGTAATGTTAGGTTTTATTATTTTTAGTAATGTTAGGTTTTTTATTTTTTTGTATTATTATTTTTAGTTTTTTTTTTAGTTTAAGCTTAGGTTTTATTTTTATTTCACAGGTAAGTTTGTATTTATTTTAACTATGTAGTAATATTATAACTTTAATTTAGGTGTATTTTAATTATTTTAACGTTAGGGGATGTTAGGGTTAATAGTTTAATTTAGGTAGTTTTGATGTGGGGAGATGGCGGTTTAGAGGTTAATCATTTTATTTAGTGTTTGCGATGTGGGGGCGGCAGTTTAGGGGTTAATAGGTTTATTTAGTGTTGGCGATGTGGGGGGATGGTGGTTTAGGGGTTCATAGTTTTATTTAGTGTTTGCGATGTAGGGGGACGGCAGTTTAGGGTGTTAATAGTTTTATTTAGGGAGTCACAATGGGGGGATGGTGGTTTAGGGGTTAATAGGTTTATTTAGTGTTGGCGATGTGGGGGGACAGCGGTTTAGTAACACTTTAATTAGGTGTTTGCGATGTGAGGGGATTGGCGGATTAGGAGTTAATACATTTTATTAGTGATTGTGATGTGGGAGAATGACAGTTTAGGGGTTAATAGCTTTATTTAGTGTTGGTGATGTGGGGGGGGGGTGCCTTTTTAGGGGTTAATAGGTTTATTTAGTGTTGTTGATGTGGGGGGATGGTGGTTTAGGGGTTAATAGGGTTATTTAGTGTTGGCGATATGGGGTGATGGCAGTTTAGATTAGATGAATATGAAAAAGAATTGATCCAAAAATTCGGAAACTAATTTATTAGTTTTTGGTATTTTAGTTATGGTGCCGATTCGGAAATTTGGATTGATCCGTATCTCTGAATCTGCCAAAAACTAAATTTGGCTGAAACTAATTGCACATGTCTAATTTTTTATACAATAGGACAAATCATCACTTGTTCATTTTATTTTATATAACTTGTACTGCTTTTGTCTATTATAGCCTATATCTTTGATGTAAGATATTTAGATACAATTTTGTTTTAGTAAATATCATAACATTCCTAAAAAGGTTTTTTTACATTTTTACATTTTCATTATAATTTATAATTTTTACTCTGTTTATATTATGGGATTCATGGGGCAGATTTTTCAAAGATTCAACTGATAATACGATGGAATCCACTTGAATCTTGCGTCATATTCAACGCAAATTGAATCTGCTGTAATTAACAAAGCCTCAACATTGTCAAATGTTGAAATGTGTGACATAATATGCACTCCCACGATCTCAATCTGACGCGGATCAATGCTTGCGTCATTCCAGATGTTTCAAATTAACATTCAACTCTATTTGACCCTCTTCCCAGTTTATCAAACGTTCAACAGGTACGCTCGCGTCTTTTCTGCCGCAGCGTACCTATCGTTCAAACTGCCACCCTTGAGGCCGTAAATGCCATAGAAATCAATAAGAATCTGAAAACGCAGAAAGGTTATGTTATTGTAGTGGGGGACTTTAATATACCTGATGTAGACTGGGAAGTACCTGTAGCCAAATCAACTAGAAGTAAATATATCCTGGAATCTTTACAAGGGGAATCTCTTGAGCAACTAGTAAAAGAACCAACACGAAAAGGAACTATATTAGATTTAGTACTTACAAACAGTGATATAGTATCTGAGGTGTCTGTGGGTGAGAACTTAGGCTCTAGTGATCATCAGTCTGTATGGTTTAATATTCAGGCAAAGGTACTAAGCAACCATAGTAAAACAAAAGTCTTAGACTTTAGATCAACTGATTTTTCTTACATGGGCAGATACCTAGATGAATCCCTAAAAGGGATGGCACAGATTACAGGAGTACAAGAACAGTGGGAATATTTTAAAAATGCTATTCTAGATGCAACTAAACACTGTATTGTTACTTGTTTGTAAAAGTAAAAGAAAAAGAAAACCAATCTGGTTTTCAAGAGAAGTAGCACATGCAGTTAAGACAAAAAAGACAGTCTATAAAAAATTCAAACTCACTGGCTCAGAAGAGGATAAAGAAAAATGGAGAACCCATCAAAAGATGACAAAGCAGTTAATCAGAAAGGCTAAAGCTGATGCAGAAGAGAAAATAGCACAATCTGTAAAAAACGGTGACAAAACCTTCTTTAGATATATCAGTGAAAAGAGAAAAACTAACAGAGGGATAGTTAGACTCAAGAATGAGGATAGAGTAGTGGAAGAAGATAAACAAATAGCAAACTGTTTAAATGATTACTTTTGTTCAGTCTTTACAACAGATGGTAAATATAGTGAGATTCTATTAAGGGATGTTACTGGAAATAATAATGTGAGTAGTACTTTTCTTTTTACAGAGGAAGAGGTTTCAAGGGCTTTATCAAAAATAAAAGTTAATAAGTCTGTGGGTCCAGATAATATTCATCCAAGGGTTCTAAGAGAACTTCGATCCGTAATAGCTACTCCATTAGCTGATTTATTTAATCAGTCACTTCTAACAGGAGTTGTTCCAAAAGACTGGAAAATTGCCAATGTAGTCCCTCTTCATAAAAAGGGTAGTAGGGAAGATTCTGCTAACTATAGGCCAGTCAGTTTGGCCTCAATTGCAGGGAAATTAATGGAAACTCTTTTAAAGGAAAGACTTGTATCTTTCATTCAGACAAACAACTTAGAAGACAAAGGACAGCATGGTTTTACTCCTGGAAGATCATGCCTTACTAATCTAATTGATTTCTTTGACTATGTAACTAAAATAATAGACAAGGGAGGAGCCGTAGATGTTGCATATCTAGGGCCCGATCCGATAAAAATCGTCGCCCGCAAAAGCCGGCGACGCCAATATTTGCGTTCGTTTGGTATCCTATATACGGCGTAACTTAGAAGTTACGCGCGTATATTTCTGCCGTCGCCTGTAGTTTTTTGGGCCATAGGCAGGTATACCAAACCAGTGCAGTTTGGTATCCAATATACAGCGTAAGGACTTACGTGGCAAAAATGGAGAAATCTTACTCCATTTTCACCTCGCCACAAAAAGCAGCCGTAAGAAGCCTTACGCTGACTATTGGAGCCCCGTAACTCCCTAAACTAGCTAGAAAATAAACCTAACACCTAACGCATGCGCAATGTCTATCTAGCTGTCACCCACGATCTGCTAAATAAAACCTAACACCTAACGCATGCGCAATGTCTATCTACCTGTCAACCGCGATCCCCTGCCGCAATCCCTAATAAAGTTATTAACCTCTAAACCGCCGCTCCCAGACCCCGCCGCCATCTACATAAACTAACCCCCTACTGTGAGCCCCTAAAACCGCCACCATCTAACTGATCTATCCCCTAATGTGAACCCCTTACACCGCCGCCATCTACCTTATCTATCCCCTAATCTGACCCCTTACACCGCCGCCACCTATATAAAAATTATTAACCCCTAATCTAATCCCCCTATACCGCCGCCAGCTATATTAATATTATTAACCCCTAATCTAATCCCCCTAAAGTAATAAACTCTATTACCAGCCCTTAAAAGGGCCTTTTGCGGGGCTTTGCCCCAAAGTAAACAGCTCTTTTGCCCTATAACCTGCCCTCCCTACACCGCCGCCACCTATATTAATAGTATTAACCCCTAATGTAAGCCCCTTACACCGCCGCCATCTCTATTAAAATTATTAACCCCTAATTTAATCTACCTACCCCGCCGCCAGCTATATTATCTATATTAACCCTAAGTATATTATAGTTAATATAGTTATTACATTATATATATTAACTATATTAACCCTAATTATATTAGGGTTAATATAGTTACTATAGTATTTATATTAACTATATTAACTCTATCTAACCCTAACACCCCTAACTAAATTCTTATTAAATAAATCTAATTCATATTATAAACTAAAATATTCCTATTTAAATCTAAATACTTACCTATAAAATAAACCCTAAGATAGCTACAATATAATTAATAATTACATTGTAGCTATGTTAGGGTTTATATTTATTTTACAGGTAAATTGTTAATTATTTTAACTAGGTATAATAGCTATTAAATAGTTATTAACTATTTAATAGCTACCTAGTTAAAATAATTACCCAATTACCTGTAAAATAAATCCTAACCTAAGTTACAAATACACCTACACTATCAATAAATTAAATAAACTACAAATATCTATCTAAAAATACAATTAAATAAACTAAACTAAATTACAAAAACAAACAAACACTAAATTGCAAAAAAAAAAGATTACAGCAATTTTAAGCTAATTACACCTATTCTAAGCCCCCTAATAAAATAATAAAGCCCCCCAAAATAAAAAAAATTCCCTGCCCTATTCTAAATTAAAAAAAGTTCAAAGCTCTTTACCTTACCAGCCCTTAAAAGGGCCTTTTGCGGGGCATGCCCCAAAGAATTCAGCTCTTTTGCATTTAAATAAATATACAATACCCCCCCCCCAACATTACAACCCACCACCCACATACCCCTATTCTAAACCCACCCAAACCCCCCTTAAAAAAACCTAACACTACCCCCCTGAAGATCTCCCTACCTTGTCTTCACCCAGCCGGGCCGAACTCCTCATCCGATCCGGGCGATGTCTTCATCCAAGCAGCAAAGAAGAAGTCTTCATCCCGGTGATGTCTTCATCCAAGCGGCGGCAAAGTCTTCTTCCATCCGGCCGATGTCTTCATCCAAGCGGCGGCGAGGTCTTCATCCATCCTGGCGATGTCTTCAAGCAACCGGAATTTTCAATCTTCTTTCTTCGCTCCGCCGACGCGGAGCATCCATCCAGGCCGACGGACTAACGACGAATGAGGTACCTTTAAATGACGTCATCCAAGATGGCGTCCGTCGAATTCCGATTGGCTGATAGGATTCTATCAGCCAATCGGAATTAAGATAGAAAAATCTGATTGGCTGATTGAATCAGCCAATCAGATTCAAGTTCAATCCGATTGGCTGCTGTTCCGATCAGCCAATAGAATGCAAGCTCAATCTGATTGGCTGATCGGATCAGCCAATCGGATTGAACTTGATTCTGATTGGCTGATTCCATCAGCCAATCAGAATATTCCTACCTTAATTCCGATTGGCTGATAGAATCCTATCAGCCAATCGGAATTCGAGGGACGCCATCTTGGATGACGTCATTTAAAGGAACCGTCATTCGTCGTTCAGTCGTCGGCCAGGATAGATGTTCCGCGGTGGAGGTCTTCAGGATGCTGCCGCTTCGCTCCGGATGGATGCCGCTTGGATGAAGACTTCAATCGGATGGAAGACCTCTTCTGCCCCGCTTGGATGAAGACTTCAGCCGGATCATGGACCTCTTCAGCCCCCCGCTTGGGCTTGGATCAGGACATCGGAGGAGCTCTTCTGGACGGATCGGTGTGATACCCGGTGAGGTGAAGACAAGGTAGGATGATCTTCAGGGGCTTAGTGTTAGGTTTATTTAAGGGGGGTTTGGGTTAGATTAGGGGTATGTGGGTGGTGGGTTGTAATGTTGGGGGGCTTGGGTATTGTATGTTTTTTTTACAGGCAAAAGAGCTGTATTTCTTGGGGCATGCCCCGCAAAGGGCCCTGTTCAGGGCTGGTAAGGTAAAAGAGCTTTGAACTTTAGTAATTTAGAATAGGGTAGGGCATTTTTTTATTTTGGGGGGCTTTGTTATTTTATTAGGGGGATTAGAGTAGGTGTAATTAGTTTAAAATTGTTGTAATATTTTTCTTATGTTTGTAAATATTTTTTTATTTTTTGTAACTTAGTTCTTTTTTATTTTTTGTACTTTAGCTAGTTTATTTAATTGTATTTATTTGTAGCAATTGTATTTAATTAATTTATTGATAGTGTAGTGTTAGGTTAATTGTAGATAATTGTAGGTAGTTTATTTAATTAATTTATTGATAGTCTAGTGTTAGGTTTAATTGTAACTTAGGTTAGGATTTCTTTTACAGGTAAATTTGTAATTATTTTAACTATTTTAGCTATTAAATAGTTCTTAACTATTTAATAGCTATTGTACATGGTTAAAATAAATACAAAGTTACCTGTAAAATAAATATTAATCCTAAAATAGCTATAATATAATTATAATTTATATTGTAGCTATATTAGGATTTATTTTACAGGTAAGTATTTAGCTTTAAATAGGAATAATTTATTTAATAAGAGTTAATTAATTTCGTTAGATTTAAATTATATTTAACTTAGGGGGGTGTTAGTATTAGGGTTAGACTTAGCTTTAGGGGTTAATCCATTTATTAGAATAGCGGCGAGATTCGGTCGGCAGATTAGGGGTTAATAATTGAAGTTAGGTGTCGGCGATGTTAGGGAGGGCAGATTAGGGGTTAATACTATTTATTATAGGGTTAGTGAGGCGGATTAGGGGTTAATAACTTTATTATAGTAGCGCTCAGGTCCGTTCGGCAGATTAGGGGTTAATAAGTGTAGGCAGGTGGAGGCGACGTTGTGGGGGGCAGGTTAGGGGTTAATAAATATAATACAGGGGTCGGCGGTGTTAGGGGCAGCAGATTAGGGGTACATAAGGATAACATAGGTGGCGGTCGGCAGATTAGGGGTTAAAAATTTTTTTCCGAGTGTCGCCGATGTGGGGGGACCTCGGTTTAGTGGTACATAGGTAGTTTATGGGTGTTAGTGTACTTTAGAGCACAGTAGTTAAGAGCTTTATAAACCGGCGTTAGCCCAGAAAGCTCTTAACTACTGACTTTTTTCCTGCGGCTGGAGTTTTGTCGTTAGATGTCTAACGCTCACTTCAGAAACGACTCTAAATACCGGAGTTATAAAAATCCCATTGAAAAGATAGGATACGCAATTTACGTAAGGGGATCTGCGGTATGGAAAAGTCGCGGCTGGAAAGTGAGCGTTAGACCCTATTTTGAGCGACTCCAAATACCGGCGGTAGCCTAAAACCAGCGTTAGGAGCCTCTAACGCTGGTTTTCACGGCTACCGCCAAACTCCAAATCTAGGCCATAGTGTTATATAATTAATTTGTACAAAATAACTTATAATTATAATTATTAGTGCATTATTTAAAACTAATGTAAACCTAAAAGGTTAATAATTTCGTGGTTATCCGAAAATGTTAAAGAAAATTGTGTACCTTTGTAAGTGTAATATGCAACTCCTTTTATACATTCTATTACTTGGTATTTTAATTTACATGGCATTGATATTGAATATATCATGCCTGATATTTGTTCAGTTTGAAAAATACCCTGTTCAATATCTAAACGTATATACCTATACTTATTACTTTTCTAAAATAAATTAGTCTGGTTAAGTATTTAAACAGAATTTAAAAGGATTTCTATTTATAGATATGAGAAGAAATCATTATGTTCATTTAATCCATTGGGATGTACCGAATTCAATAAATATATCCACCGACTTTCCATTTGTAGAAGAAGATTCTCAATGTCTCCTCTAATCCCAATTCTTACCCTCTGAATTCCAAAACATTGGAATTCTGAAGTATTACATTTGTGATATTTGAGGTAGTGGGATGCAACTGTCGTTAGAATTTTCTTAGCTTTGCTGTCTTTCTCAGCATTCCTAATATTACTTAGGTGTTCCAACATTCTCGTTTTCAATTGACGGGTAGTCATACCTACGTAGGTCTTCTTACATTTACACAGTGGAGGCTCCTCCATATGTGCACTATCGCACGTGAACCCCCAGGGGGCAGAGGAGGGGGGGAAAAATGAGCAGAAGAAAAAAAAATGAAGAAAAAAAAATTATGAAAAATTTTATTTTTATTTATATTATTTTATATTATATTTATTAATAAATGTATTATTTTCCTGTGTGCTGTCTGTGTCTGTGAGACTGTGCAGTGTAACTATCATCATGCATATGATATTAGGCTGAAACCTGAAAGTGGAAAGCAGAAAGGGCTGTTTTGCCTATACTTCTATGTATCCCACATGCTGTGCAGTGCGATACATAGAAGTATAGGCAAAAGCACTTTCCACTTTAAAACTGCATTGACTGCAGCGCCACCTACAGGCCAGCCCATAGCCTTCTTCGCACAGCTGTCACGTGACACTCGCACACTAAGAGCTGAGCTGACTAGAGATTCTCCTACCTAACTGAGCTCTGTACTACAAAGTCCAGCATACATTGCAGAGTTTCCACTTCCAGGAAGTACAGTGGCCATATTGGATCCCATTGAGCAGGAGCCGGTGTAGGAAAGAAAGACTGGACTGGAGAGGAGCAGCGTGGAGGAGCCGGACCACGGTGTAACACAAGTACGCCTGCAATATATATATGTGGACCGGCCAGTCAGGTGTGTGTATATCCGAATCCGGTCCACATATTATTAGTCATCCCAGCTGCGGCTGGCTCTGTCAGCAACTCAGCACTCAGCTCCGCCTAAACCGATTGAGTCAGGCGGCAAAGACGAGACGGACCTGATAGTTACAAACCGCGACCGGTAACTTGGTTGGTAAGGTTAGTGTCAGAGACAGTGAATGTGATAGACGGAGGCCGGCTGCTGATCCGTTTTCCCCTGTAGGCTGCACAATTTGCCTGAGCTGAGGTCAAAAGAATAAGAAGAAATGAAATGAGATAGAATGGTTATTAAGTCTGCAGACTGCAGTACTATTCCCTTCCCTCAGTATGCATTAAAAATGTCATCAAAAAGTATTATCATAATACTCGCTTTTTGATGACCTTTTTAATGTATTTTGAGGGAACAGTACTGCAGACTTAATAACCATTCTATCTCATTTCATTTCTTCTTATTCTTTTGACCTCAGCTCAGGCAAATTTTGCAGCCTACAGGGGAAAACGGATCTTGTTAATAATTAGTTCTTTACCTGACCAGTACTACCAGTTCAAGACAGAAATGACAAATTTCACCTTGTTTATGCCTTTTTGATAACTTATTAAGGCAATGGGAAATTATTGTACAGTCAAAATTTTTACCAACTGCAATACTGCATATTTTCCTTGGGGACTGGCTGCACCATTGCATTGTCAGGATTAGTTGATTAGAAGGCTCATGATGTTGAAATCACTGCTGCCATGTTTTACATGCAAACAATTTTAGTCTTGAAATGCTTATATATATATATATATATATATATATATATATATATATATATATATATATATATACTGTATGTATATATATATATATATATATATATACTGTATGTATATATATATATATATATATATATATATATATATATATATATATATATATATATATATATACTGTATGTATATATATATATATATATATATATATATATATATACTGTGTGTGTATGTATGTATATATATATATATATATGTGTGTATATATATATATATGTGTGTGTGTGTGTTTCTTGGGGGTATCACAGCCGGTGCCTCACCAGCATCTGAGCTCAACACACGTCACTGGTGTGCATGTATGTATTTGTGTGTGTATATGTATTTGTGTGTATGTATATGTGCGTGTGCATGTGTATATGTATGTGTGTGTATGTGTGTATATATATATATATATATATATATATACACACACACACACACACACATTAAAATGGGCAGAGCCATCTGAGGGGCAGGGCTAGTGCTCCCCCATCTTCAAAAGTCACCAGCCGCCACTGCATTTACATGTAATACCGTATATTAGACCTTCAGTGTTGCAATTGATGTGACTAGTAATTTTATGCACTTTTCCAAACCTGTCTGAGATAGATTTAAGTGGCAAGAGGTGTTTACAAATTGAGCAGTTTCTACATTTAAAGTTGCCCATCGAAATGGGATCAATTTTCCTCCTTTTCAGTTCAAAATGACTAGGACTGAGTATATCTTTAAGGTTCTTAGACCTCCTATATCCTAGTTGTATTCTGTCTCCTACTAGAGACTTCAATACTGGATCAGTCTTAAGAATTCCCAAATGTTTGTTACGGATATTGACTACCTCTTTAGTTTGGGGTGAATATGTCATGATGAGTCTAGTAGTTGTATCATCTTCTTTCACCTTTTTATGTAGAAGCTGTTGTCTGTCTGTAAGTTCCGCTCTCCATTTGGCTTTCTTAATTGAGCGATTACTGTAACCTCTTGCCCTCAGTCGGTTTTTAAGTTCAATTGCTCTCTGTTGGTATGTTTCAGGATCTGAGCAATTTCTTTTCGTTCTCAGAAATTCTCCAATAGGGAGTGATCTTACTGTATGTGGACAGTGAGCACTTGATGAATGGAGCAGACTATTCGTGGCCGTTTCTTTCCTGTATAAGTCAGTAGTAATATACCCATCTTGATTTTTTTATGATTTTTAAATCCAGAAACGTAATACTTTCATAACTTTGTTCCCAAGTTAATTTAATGTTGAGATTATTAGAATTTAGTTTGGTCAGAAATTCATCTAATTTATTTTGAGGGCCTCTCCATAGAAAAAGCACATCATCAATAAATCTCAACCAAAGTGGAATAAATTCCACATATTCCATGTAAGTATCAGAGAAGACGACATGTTTCTCCCACCACCCTAAAAATAGGTTTGGATAGGTGAGAGCACATGCCGTCCCCATTGCCATTCCTCTCGTTTGTAAGAAAAATTGCTGATTAAATATAAAATAGTTGTGATATAGTACAAAGTTCAGTAGTCTGATTATAAACTCATCATGTACTTGCTCTTCTTCTGATGATTCTGATAGAAAGCTTCTGACTGCTTGAACTCCCAACTTGTGGTCGATGCTCGTGTACAACGATTCTACATCGGCTGTCACCAGTATTGTATCTTTCTCTAGTTGGAGATTATTCAAATGCTGTAGAACCTCCATCGTGTCTTGCACGTGAGAAGGTAATTGTGTCACAAATTGTCGCAGCCTAAAATCAATATATTGACTGGCTTTCTCGGTGATATTATTTATTCCTGACACGATGGGTCTACCCGGAGGAATACTGGCATTTTTATGGATCTTAGGAATCATGTAGAATGTGGCTATTTTAGGATTTTCTACCCATAAGAATTTCTTCTCTTTAGCTGTTATCACATTGTCATCTTCTGCTTCCAATATGATGTGATTATACTGATTAAGAAATTGTTCAGTAGGGTTAA
This sequence comes from Bombina bombina, assembly GCF_027579735.1. Taxonomy (NCBI): domain Eukaryota; kingdom Metazoa; phylum Chordata; class Amphibia; order Anura; family Bombinatoridae; genus Bombina; species Bombina bombina. The sequence goes on along the minus strand of NC_069504.1, from coordinate 263,073,221 downwards.
AAAATAGCTTTTTATAACATTCTTGGTTTCTCAGTTGTTTCATTGCTTCCTGTAGGTACATTTCTTTGGGCCAGATGACTACATTTCCCCCGTTATCGGAATTTCTGATCACCACATCATCCCAAATTTTCATTTCTTCAAGTGCCTTCATTTCCTGGCTAGTCAAATTAGTAGGAATAGGTATAGTTGTAAGTTCAGCTATTTCTTTACTGACTATTTGATTATAAACCTCAATGTGCTTTGAGGCTGACATTTTGGGAACATACTTAGATTTTTTTCTGATCTTAGTTCTCCATTCTTCATTTGCTGAAGTTTCATTGTCATTGAATAGTTCCTCCATAATCTGTAAAGTTGTATGATCATCTTCCGTCAAAATTGAGTCACCTGTCTCAATTGTTGTTGGTCTCTCCTCATTTTTCATATATTGAATTTTTAAAAGAAGTTTTCTCAGGAATAACTGTATATCTTTTGTGATTTCGAATTTGCCAATTTGCCCTGACGGGCAAAAAGACAGTCCTTTAGCTAAGACTTTTTTATGATCTTGACTCAGAATTTTAGTGGATAGGTTGATGACCTGCATTACGTCATCTTTATCTGGGAGAATGGGCTTGTGGATCTCTTGTAGGGTTTCCACCTGTTGTTCTTTCCTTTGGTTTCCTTGTTTCTTTTTATTTTGGGTTTTGCACCTCCCTCCTCTTCTGGTGGGTCTCCTCGGTATTCTGAACCTTCCTCTAAAAAATCTTTTCTCTTTCGTGCTTCTAGTCTACTTCTTGTTTGTACTGAAGTTGAGGGCATTGAGGATTCATTGTCTGTGTTGTATGACTCGCTAGTTTCAATTTCTGAAGCATCACTGTTAATAACATGACTTCTTGGTAGTTGGGGTGTATCTTTCTTAGGGATCTCTTTATTGAATTTTCTCCCCCATTTATATACTCGTTTGTTTTTAAAATAATTTATATCCCTGTTTAATTTGGTCTGTTTAGTTGATTTAATTTCTGCTTCATATTTATCTAATTCACTCTGGTACTTTTTATACCTCATCTCAAATTCAGATAGTGTTTCATAATCTTTGAGTTTCACATTTAGCTCATTAATTTCTGTTTCTAGCAAGTCATATTCTGTCGTATCATGCTTAATGAGTATCCTCATGAGTTTAGTAGGGCATTCTGATAATGCTTCCTCCCATTCCACACTGAGACTTGGATCTTTAAATTGAAAGGCAGGAAATAATTGAATACTCAAGCCTCTAGGTATAAGCTTTCTTTCGATATATTTTTCAAAAAAGTGCTTATTCCACCAGATCTTATCCTGTTTGAAATAACTTTTGTGTAATTCTCTGAGTGTATATTGCATCTGATTAGTTAAGCTCCCTCCTTCCCCAGAGTTGGAAACACTGAAAACTTCATTTAGATCAGTTATCCTTTTCTCTTGTCTGTTATGTCTGTCTTGTTCATATGTGTTGGCCATTTTAATTGAAGTAATAGTTTAGTGTGCTCTATCAAAAGAAAACCTATTACTAGGTAATAGTCAATGTTAATAGAGAGAAATGAATGATGGCACCACTAAGAGTAAATATTTAGAGTCTTGTCACCGTCATGGATCAGGACAAATTGGCCTAAAACTGTATTATTTAGCTAAGGTGTGGTGCTTAGTATCAAAGTTACAATTACTTAAATTTAATAGAGAATTGAATACAAGGATACTCTGTTAGCACTCTAAAGACTCTATGAGCAATTAGAACGGAGAACTGGATAATTAACATGGGTTAAAACTTATTAATCTTTATTACAACATATTTAAAATAATGGGTGTAGTTAAAACTAAAATGTTAGCAGAAAAATAGTGATGATTTACAGCTAATGATTATTGGGTTGGTGCTGGTAGTAGAATTACCTTGGACTCAATTAGAGTGTAAATATCATTGACTGGTGGGTGGCGAAATATTAGAACTTGTGTGTCAAAAGAGGACACTAAAGTAATACTCTATATATTTATTCAGTATTGTATCTAGGTCAGGGTTTTTCAACCAGTGTGCCGTGGCACACTAGTGTGCCGTGAGAGATCCTCAGGTGTGCCACGGCAGACTGACAACAGTGTGACATATTTTTAAAATTTTGCTTGTTTTTTACTCCCAGTGCAGGGGTGTCCCTCTTTCAAATTTTGAAAGGTATGTGACAGGCTCATCAGGCAGACAGGCAGGTATCATTTACAACCATGACATATAGACATTGATTCACAGACAATCATTATGATTGTTTGTGAATGAATGTCAATATGTCACAGTAGTTATAGTTGGTTTCTCTTCTGTTGAATAAATCGGATTTTTTGAAAAATTTCCTGTGTGCCGGCTGTTCTTGGATCACATTCAACAACGGAGGCCGTCCGTTGGACCCAGTTCTTTCATACTGTATATATATATATATATATATATATATATATATATATATATATATATAATATGCGCTGTATTAGGCTACAATGTGTGATTTTTTTTAAAATTTTGGGATGGTGGTGTGCCACAGGTTTTTTTAATGTAAAAAAGTGTGCCACGGAAAAAAAAAGGTTGAAAATCACTGATCTAGGTTACAGTAGAGATATTGTCACTCTCAAATTTTTAATCATGATATGGGACTTGAGTATTGTCAGCTCCAATCTATGACATGAAAATGACACAGTTAAATTAGCTTGTTCTTTATTATCCTTTGTTGAACAATATATGTAAGTATTGTGTTATCGGGATAAACATTAGTTATCAACCAAATTGGCTTGTTCTTTATTGTCCTTTGTTGAACAATATATATAAGTATTGTTTTATCAAGATAAATATTGGCTTTCCACCAGTTATTGTGAAATAAAAGGATAATTAACACCAGCCAAATTACATAGCGGATAAATTATATTGTAACATATTGAGTGTACACTTTATTATTTTTCCACAATGATCCTCTTGTCACTTATTCTCTGATTGTTTATCTAGGTGAGCAGCTAGTTATTGTACTTAGGGTCAATTATTAAACCCCCTATTACTGAAGTGGTGTTGGTTGCTGTCTCTTTACTCAGGATTCAGAAATGACAGGCTGTGTTAGTGAATCACTTTAATTAAATTTAATACACAAAAGTGCCGATCTACTTAGGAAGGAAATTAACAATAAAAGAATTTATATATATAAATTATAATTTTACTGATGTTAGTAGTAATTACCACTGAATAATTCTTTCAGCACTTACCAGAGTTCTTCTTTAGATTTAGGTTGTCTTTTATTTTTCTCTCTGTCCAGGTGATCCTTTACTGCCTCTATAATAGTCAGGTCTGGACTCTGTGGAGACCAGTCCACGACTGTCAGTGTTTTATCAGCTGTTTTTCTCTCCAAATATGATTTCACTGCATTAGCAGTGTGCTTGGGATTGTTATCATGCTGAAAAATAAAACCGCTTTCCAGAAGGAATGGCATGATGAATTAAAACCTGTCTGAACTTTTCAGCATTTATGATCCCATCTTCCATCTCTCTCCAATTCACATTTTGTCGATTATTGGACCCAAACTTTTCAAACTTGGATTTGTCACTCCATAATACTCTTTTCCACTGATCTTCATTCCAATCTTTGTGAGCTTTAGCATATCTTAGCCTTTTTACCCTGTTCCCCTTCTGAAAAAGTGGTATCTTGGCTGCTACCCTTCCACAAAGACCATTCCTGATCAATCTTATTTGGACTGTAGAAGGGTGAACTTGGCATCCTGATGAAGCTGCCAGATGCTGAGCCAGGTCCTTGCTGGACTTCATCCGGTGTCTCAAAGAAGAAACTCTGAGAAAATTCTAATTAGATTTTAAACATTTTCTTGGCCTTCCAGTCCTTTTTTGTCCTTGACCTCTCCTGATTCTTAAAATTTCTTTATAACAGCTTGAGTACCACATCTTGAGTATCCAGCTTGTTTGCTGATTTCCCTTTCAGAGTGGCCTTGCTGATGCAAATGTATTTTTTTGAATGGAATGATGAAATGATTGAAAGTTGGTCTTATTAGCAAGCTTCCAATGAATTAAACTCATACCACGTGTATATAATGCTCAAGCATGTCTTGCACAAACCTGGTGTAAAAGACCTTTTTTAACAGCAGTCATTTTGACATGAAATAGTATGACAAATACAAGTGTTAGTAATGAAATTAATTAAGGGTTTCATTCCATTTAGGTTTACCAGAGCCATGTTTCTTGAGCGGAAATCGCTATTTACGCTAGAATGATTACCATATCCTCAGAGATCTGGTTAACTGTTTTTGCTAAACAAAAAAGTGTCACAAAACACATAACAAAATACATTACAAAGTACAGTTACACTCATATTAACACCATCTAATACAAATTATATAAAACAAATATTGCACAAAAAAGTTATAAGGGCTCAAAGATATGAGGTCTCAGGTGTTAGAAAAAAAAGCAGGCAAAGGGCTGTAACAAAGATATACATACATATACATGTCTAAAGATGGATATGTATGTGTGTATGTATATATATATATATATATATATATATATACATATATATATATTATAGGTAGCCCTCAAAAAGGTTAAACAACGTACTTTATCAGCATAAAAAGTTTATTACAGACATCAAACATCAAAAAATGAAAACATAATACAAAAACAGATTAAATTCGTATCAGGTACCTTTAAAAACTAAGTCCTGGCACAAATTGCTCAGACCATAGTTCAAATAGAGTTTCAAAGAAATCTTCTATTTGGGTATGACAATCTTATTCCTAATGTCCATAGACGATGAAATTCATTGGAAATCAAGCAAAAAAATCCTCTCTTTGGTACCTGCAATAAAACCTGCAAAACAAAAAACAGAACAAATACTAGTGCAATACCATTAAAACCAGAATACAAAGCTGGGGATAAAAGTTCTCACCAATAGTGTTCAAATCAGCCAATAAGATTTGAGCAGCTATCATCCTATTGGCTGATTTGAATTTTTCAGCCAATAGGAATGCAAGGGTACCCCAATATAAAAGGGGTACCTTGCATTCAATCTTCAGTGTGCGGCGGATGATCACATGAAGAGGACCTCCATGTTGGACCGATGGACCTCAGCCTCTGCTCCGCCTCCGCGCATCCACCAACCGCTCCGCCATGAAGATAGAAGATGGACCCGCAATAGATGAAGATGAAGCCATCTGGATGAAGATGTTTGGCCGCTGGGATGAAGATGGATCGATGAGTACCGATGAAGATGGATCGATGAGTACAGATTTTGGGGTTAGTGTTAATTTTAGTTTTTTGGGGGGGTTTAAGATTAGGACTTTTTAATTTTTAATGGGTTGAAAAAGAGCTGAATGTCCTTTTAAGGGCAATGCTCATACAAATGCCCTTTTCGGGGCAATGGGTAGATTAGTTTTTTTTATTTTGGGAGGTTGGGAAAGTGGGGGTTGTAATGTTACGGGGTATTTAATCTATTTTATTGGCAAAAGAGCTGTTAACTTTAAGGCAATGCCCTACAAAAAGGCCCTTTTAAGGGCTATTGGTAGTTTATTTACAGATTAGTTTTTTTTTTTTAATTTTGGGGTGTTTCTTTTTTTAAATGGGGGTATATTTATTTATTTTGGATAATTTCGTTTGTTATGTTTTGTAATGGTAGTTTTTTTATTTTTTGTAATTTTAGTGTTTATTATGTTTTGTAATTGTAGTTTTTATTTTTTGTAATGTTAGGTTTTATTATTTTTAGTAATGTTAGGTTTTTTATTTTTTTGTATTATTATTTTTAGTTTTTTTTTTAGTTTAAGCTTAGGTTTTATTTTTATTTCACAGGTAAGTTTGTATTTATTTTAACTATGTAGTAATATTATAACTTTAATTTAGGTGTATTTTAATTATTTTAATGTTAGGGGATGTTAGGGTTAATAGTTTAATTTAGGTAGTTTTGATGTGGGGAGATGGCGGTTTAGAGGTTAATCATTTTATTTAGTGTTTGCGATGGGGGGGCGGCAGTTTAGGGGTTAATAGGTTTATTTAGTGTTGGCGATGTGGGGGGATGGTGGTTTAGGGGTTCATAGTTTTATTTAGTGTTTGCGATGTAGGGGGACGGCAGTTTAGGGTGTTAATAGTTTTATTTAGGGAGTCACAATGGGGGGATGGTGGTTTAGGGGTTAATAGGTTTATTTAGTGTTGGCGATGTGGGGGGACAGCGGTTTAGTAACACTTTAATTAGGTGTTTGCGATGTGAGGGGATTGGCGGATTAGGAGTTAATACATTTTATTAGTGTTTGTGATGTGGGAGAATGACAGTTTAGGGGTTAATAGCTTTATTTAGTGTTGGTGATGTGGGGGGGTGCCTTTTTAGGGGTTAATAGGTTTATTTAGTGTTGTTGATGTGGGGGGATGGTGGTTTAGGGGTTAATAGGGTTATTTAGTGTTGGCGATATGGGGTGATGGCAGTTTAGATTAGATGAATATGAAAAAGAATTGATCCAAAAATTCGGAAACTAATTTATTAGTTTTTGGTATTTTAGTTATGGTGCCGATTCGGAAATTTGGATTGATCCGTATCTCTGAATCTGCCAAAAACTAAATTTGGCTGAAACTAATTGCACATGTCTAATTTTTTATACAATAGGACAAATCATCACTTGTTCATTTTATTTTATATAACTTGTACTGCTTTTGTCTATTATAGCCTATATCTTTGATGTAAGATATTTAGATACAATTTTGTTTTAGTAAATATCATAACATTCCTAAAAAGGTTTTTTTACATTTTTACATTTTCATTATAATTTATAATTTTTACTCTGTTTATATTATGGGATTCATGGGGCAGATTTTTCAAAGATTCAACTGATAATACGATGGAATCCACTTGAATCTTGCGTCATATTCAACGCAAATTGAATCTGCTGTAATTAACAAAGCATCAACATTGTCAAATGTTGAAATGTGTGACATAATATGCACTCCCACGATCTCAATCTGACGCGGATCAATGCTTGCGTCATTCCAGATGTTTCAAATTAACATTCAACTCTATTTGACCCTCTTCCCAGTTTATCAAACGTTCAACAGGTACGCTCGCGTCTTTTCTGCCGCAGCGTACCTATCGTTCAAACTGCCACCCTTGAGGCCGTAAATGCCATAGAAATCAATAAGAATCTGAAAACGCAGAAAGGTTATGTTATTGTAGTGGGGGACTTTAATATACCTGATGTAGACTGGGAAGTACCTGTAGCCAAATCAACTAGAAGTAAATATATCCTGGAATCTTTACAAGGGGAATCTCTTGAGCAACTAGTAAAAGAACCAACACGAAAAGGAACTATATTAGATTTAGTACTTACAAACAGTGATATAGTATCTGAGGTGTCTGTGGGTGAGAACTTAGGCTCTAGTGATCATCAGTCTGTATGGTTTAATATTCAGGCAAAGGTACTAAGCAACCATAGTAAAACAAAAGTCTTAGACTTTAGATCAACTGATTTTTCTTACATGGGCAGATACCTAGATGAATCCCTAAAAGGGATGGCACAGATTACAGGAGTACAAGAACAGTGGGAATATTTTAAAAATGCTATTCTAGATGCAACTAAACACTGTATTGTTACTTGTTTGTAAAAGTAAAAGAAAAAGAAAACCAATCTGGTTTTCAAGAGAAGTAGCACATGCAGTTAAGACAAAAAAGACAGTCTATAAAAAATTCAAACTCACTGGCTCAGAAGAGGATAAAGAAAAATGGAGAACCCATCAAAAGATGACAAAGCAGTTAATCAGAAAGGCTAAAGCTGATGCAGAAGAGAAAATAGCACAATCTGTAAAAAACGGTGACAAAACCTTCTTTAGATATATCAGTGAAAAGAGAAAAACTAACAGAGGGATAGTTAGACTCAAGAATGAGGATAGAGTAGTGGAAGAAGATAAACAAATAGCAAACTGTTTAAATGATTACTTTTGTTCAGTCTTTACAACAGATGGTAAATATAGTGAGATTCTATTAAGGGATGTTACTGGAAATAATAATGTGAGTAGTACTTTTCTTTTTACAGAGGAAGAGGTTTCAAGGGCTTTATCAAAAATAAAAGTTAATAAGTCTGTGGGTCCAGATAATATTCATCCAAGGGTTCTAAGAGAACTTCGATCCGTAATAGCTACTCCATTAGCTGATTTATTTAATCAGTCACTTCTAACAGGAGTTGTTCCAAAAGACTGGAAAATTGCCAATGTAGTCCCTCTTCATAAAAAGGGTAGTAGGGAAGATTCTGCTAACTATAGGCCAGTCAGTTTGGCCTCAATTGCAGGGAAATTAATGGAAACTCTTTTAAAGGAAAGACTTGTATCTTTCATTCAGACAAACAACTTAGAAGACAAAGGACAGCATGGTTTTACTCCTGGAAGATCATGCCTTACTAATCTAATTGATTTCTTTGACTATGTAACTAAAATAATAGACAAGGGAGGAGCCGTAGATGTTGCATATCTAGGGCCCGATCCGATAAAAATCGTCGCCCGCAAAAGCCGGCGACGCCAATATTTGCGTTCGTTTGGTATCCTATATACGGCGTAACTTAGAAGTTACGCGCGTATATTTCTGCCGTCGCCTGTAGTTTTTTGGGCCATAGGCAGGTATACCAAACCAGTGCAGTTTGGTATCCAATATACAGCGTAAGGACTTACGTGGCAAAAATGGAGAAATCTTACTCCATTTTCACCTCGCCACAAAAAGCAGCCGTAAGAAGCCTTACGCTGACTATTGGAGCCCCGTAACTCCCTAAACTAGCTAGAAAATAAACCTAACACCTAACGCATGCGCAATGTCTATCTAGCTGTCACCCACGATCTGCTAAATAAAACCTAACACCTAACGCATGTGCAATGTCTATCTACCTGTCAACCGCGATCCCCCGCCGCAATCCCTAATAAAGTTATTAACCTCTAAACCGCCGCTCCCAGACCCCGCCGCCATCTACATAAACTAACCCCCTACTGTGAGCCCCTAAAACCGCCACCATCTAACTGATCTATCCCCTAATGTGAACCCCTTACACCGCCGCCATCTACCTTATCTATCCCCTAATCTGACCCCTTACACCGCCGCCACCTATATAAAAATTATTAACCCCTAATCTAATCCCCCTATACCGCCGCCAGCTATATTAATATTATTAACCCCTAATCTAATCCCCCTAAAGTAATAAACTCTATTACCAGCCCTTAAAAGGGCCTTTTGCGGGGCTTTGCCCCAAAGTAAACAGCTCTTTTGCCCTATAACCTGCCCTCCCTACACCGCCGCCACCTATATTAATAGTATTAACCCCTAATGTAAGCCCCTTACACCGCCGCCATCTCTATTAAAATTATTAACCCCTAATTTAATCTACCTACCCCGCCGCCAGCTATATTATCTATATTAACCCTAAGTATATTATAGTTAATATAGTTATTACATTATATATATTAACCCTAATTATATTAGGGTTAATATAGTTACTATAGTATTTATATTAACTATATTAACTCTATCTAACCCTAACACCCCTAACTAAATTCTTATTAAATAAATCTAATTCATATTATAAACTAAAATATTCCTATTTAAATCTAAATACTTACCTATAAAATAAACCCTAAGATAGCTACAATATAATTAATAATTACATTGTAGCTATGTTAGGGTTTATATTTATTTTACAGGTAAATTGTTAATTATTTTAACTAGGTATAATAGCTATTAAATAGTTATTAACTATTTAATAGCTACCTAGTTAAAATAATTACCCAATTACCTGTAAAATAAATCCTAACCTAAGTTACAAATACACCTACACTATCAATAAATTAAATAAACTACAAATATCTATCTAAAAATACAATTAAATAAACTAAACTAAATTACAAAAACAAACAAACACTAAATTGCAAAAAAAAAAGATTACAGCAATTTTAAGCTAATTACACCTATTCTAAGCCCCCTAATAAAATAATAAAGCCCCCCAAAATAAAAAAAATTCCCTGCCCTATTCTAAATTAAAAAAAGTTCAAAGCTCTTTACCTTACCAGCCCTTAAAAGGGCCTTTTGCGGGGCATGCCCCAAAGAATTCAGCTCTTTTGCATTTAAATAAATATACAATACCCCCCCCAACATTACAACCCACCACCCACATACCCCTATTCTAAACCCACCCAAACCCCCCTTAAAAAAACCTAACACTACCCCCCTGAAGATCTCCCTACCTTGTCTTCACCCAGCCGGGCCGAACTCCTCATCCGATCCGGGCGATGTCTTCATCCAAGCAGCAAAGAAGAAGTCTTCATCCCGGTGATGTCTTCATCCAAGCGGCGGCAAAGTCTTCTTCCATCCGGCCGATGTCTTCATCCAAGCGGCGGCGAGGTCTTCATCCATCCTGGCGATGTCTTCAAGCAACCGGAATTTTCAATCTTCTTTCTTCGCTCCGCCGACGCGGAGCATCCATCCAGGCCGACGGACTAACGACGAATGAGGTACCTTTAAATGACGTCATCCAAGATGGCGTCCGTCGAATTCCGATTGGCTGATAGGATTCTATCAGCCAATCGGAATTAAGATAGAAAAATCTGATTGGCTGATTGAATCAGCCAATCAGATTCAAGTTCAATCCGATTGGCTGATTGGTTCAGCCAATCGGATTGAACTTAAATCTGATTGGCTGATTCAATCAGCCAATCAGATTTTTCTACCTTAATTCCGATTGGCTGATAGAATCCTATCAGCCAATCGGAATTCGACGGACGCCATCTTGGATGACGTCATTTAAAGGTACCTCATTCGTCGTTAGTCCGTCGGCCTGGATGGATGCTCCGCATCGGCGGAGCAAAGAAAGAAGATTGAATATTCCGGTTGCTTGAAGACATCGCCGGGATGGATGAAGACCTCGCCGCCGCTTGGATGAAGACATCGGCCGGATGGAAGAAGACTTTGCCGCCGCTTGGATGAAGACATCACCGGGATGAAGACTTCTTCTTTGCCGCTTGGATGAAGACATCACCCGGATCGGATGAGGAGCTCCGCCCGGCAGAGTGAAGACAAGGTAGGGAGATCTTCAGGGGGGTAGTGTTAGGTTTTTTTAAGGGGGGTTTGGGTGGGTTTAGAATAGGGGTATGTGGGTGGTGGGTTGTAATGTTGGGGGGGGTATTGTATATTTATTTAAATGCAAAAGAGCTGAATTCTTTGGGGCATGCCCCGCAAAAGGCCCTTTTAAGGGCTGGTAAGGTAAAGAGCTTTGAACTTTTTTTTAATTTAGAATAGGGCAGGGAATTTTTTTTATTTTGGGGGGCTTTATTATTTTATTAGGGGGCTTAGAATAGGTGTAATTAGCTTAAAATTGCTGTAATCTTTTTTTTTTTGTAATTTAGTGTTTGTTTGTTTTTTGCAATTTAGTTTAGTTTATTTAATTGTATTTTTAGATATTTGTAGTTTATTTAATTTATTGATAGTGTAGGTGTATTTGTAACTTAGGTTAGGATTTATTTTACAGGTAATTGGGTAATTATTTTAACTAGGTAGCTATTAAATAGTTAATAACTATTTAATAGCTATTATACCTAGTTAAAATAATTAACAATTTACCTGTAAAATAAATATAAACCCTAACATAGCTACAATGTAATTATTAATTATATTGTAGCTATCTTAGGGTTTATTTTATAGGTAAGTATTTAGATTTAAATTGGAATATTTTAGTTTATAATATGAATTAGATTTATTTAATAAGAATTTAGTTAGGGGTGTTAGGGTTAGATAGAGTTAATATAGTTAATATAAATACTATAGTAACTATATTAACTATATTAACCCTAATATAATTAGGGTTAATATAGTTAATATATATAATGTAATAACTATATTAACTATAATATACTTAGGGTTAATATAGATAATATAGCTGGCGGCGGGGTAGGTAGATTAAATTAGGGGTTAATAATTTTAATAGAGATGGCGGCAGTGTAAGGGGCTTACATTAGGGGTTAATACTATTAATATAGGTGGCGGCGGTGTAGGGAGGGCAGGTTATAGGGCAAAAGAGCTGTTTACTTTGGGGCAAAGCCGTGCAAAAGGCCCTTTTAAGGGCTGGTAATAGAGTTTATTACTTTAGGGATATTAGATTAGGGGTTAATAATATTAATATAGCTTGCGGCGGGGTAGGGGGATTAGATTAGGGGTTAAATAATTTAATATAGATGGCGGCGGGGTAGGGGGATTAAATTAGGGGTTAATAATTTTAAAATAGATGGCGGCGGGGTAGGGGCTCACTTTAGGGGGTTATAAATTTAAAATGGCTGGCGGCGGGGTCCGTGAGCGGCGGTTTAGGGGTTAATAACTTTATTAGGTGGCGGCGGCGGGGTCCGGGAGCGGCGGTTTAGGGGTTAATACATATATTATTGTTAGGATAGTGAGGGGGGATAGCGGATAGAAGGTTAGATGTGTCGGGTTATGTTTGGGAGGCGTGTTAGACAGTTATGGGAGATTTAGACTTTAGTCAGGTTTTGTAGGCGCCGGCAGTTTCTAACGTGGCGTAAGTAACTGGCGACTCCAGAAATTTGTACTTACGCAGATTTCTGGACATCGCTGGTTTGTGAGACTTACGGGACTTTAGCAACTGACGGCGCCGTATATTGGATAGCTTGAGTTGTGAGCTGAAACTGCGGGCGACGCGGGTTCCCTCGCTTGCGCCGCAAACTACGCCGTATATCGGATCGCGCCCCTAGACTTTAGCAAAGCATTTGACACCGTCCCACACAACAAACTTATTCACAAAATGTATTGCCTTGGAATAGATGCTAAGATTGTTAAGTGGGTAGAATGCTGGCTTAAAGATAGACGACAGAGGGTTTCAATTAATGGAGTACATTCAAATGAGGCATCAGTTACTAGTGGTGTTCCCCAAGGGTCAGTTCTTGGGCCTGTTTTGTTTAACATGTTCATAAGTGATATTGGAAGTGGGCTTAAGGGGAAGGGTTGCTTGTTTGCTGATGATACAAAAATTTGTAACAGGGTAGATGTTCCAGGAGGAGTTGATCAAATGAACTGTGATATTAATAAACTAGAAGACTGGTCAAATAAATGGGATCTGAAATGTAATATTACAAAGAGCAAAATTATGCATATAGGATCAAAAAACCCAAAGGCCAATTATAGTCTCAATGGCACATTACTGACTGTAATTAAAGAAGAAAGGGATTTGGGAATTATTATCTCAGATGATTTAAAATTTGGTACACAATGCCACAGTGCAGCCAGCAAGGCCAGTCAAATCCTTGGTTGCATTGGAAGAGGTTTTAGTAGCAGAAATAGCAAGGTTCTTATGCCACTTTACAGATCATTAGTTAGACCAAATCTGGAATACTGTGTACAGCTCTGGAGACCATATCTTCAGAAAGATATAAATAAACTAGAAGCTGTCCAAAGGAGGGCTACTAAAATGGTACATGGTCTAAAATATAAAACGTACATAGAAAGACTCTATGATCTAAATATGTATTGTTTAGAGGATAGAAGGGAAAGAGGTGACATGATAGAAACTTTCAAATATATGAAGGGACTTAATAAAATAGAAGCTGAAAGCATTTTTCACAAAAAAATAAATGCCAAAACAAGGGGTCACAACCTAAAGTTAGAGGGTAGTAGATTCAGGAGAAATTTGAGGAAGCATTTTTTTACAGAAAGGGTGGTGGATTCATGGAATAAACTTCTATTTGAGGTGGTAAACACAAAGACTGTAAAGGAATTTAAAAATTCCTGGGACATGCATAAAGCTATCCTAAGGAAAAAGTAACATGTAATATGGGTAGACTTGATGGGCCTTTTTGGTTCTTATCTACCGTCAAATTCTATGTTTCTATGTTTCTATGCTGCAAGAAAGTTAAGCTTATTACATATTTATGTAAATTATGTAAATCACACAGATAATAAAGACGCATGTTCAGTATCTAAATAATATGTTAACTAATAATATTATAATCATGTAATTTCAAGGGACAGATTCATTTCAAAAGTAGTTTTAATGACAGGTAATGTGTGTCTGGCAGCAGGACTAGTAGATATAGGGATAAAAATTAAATAAATACATTACATACTATAGCTAACTTCCTTTTTTTGATCAATTTAATTTTACCATGTTTAACGCATGTAATACAAGTCCCACTGCATTTCGTACCAAATTTGACGCAATACTTCATAGCCAATCTGATTTAAATATACATTATATACTATCACTAAGTGCCATTTGTTACATTGTGTATTATACTTTGAAAGTATGTATATGTGAAATTAGTATTAAAGTTAAACATTGATGATGATATTAGGACACACAGTGTAATATTTTTGACAATGATTTTAAAAATCGATTGATGTTTGATTCAATATAATCATAAGATGATAGCTCAAAGGGATAGTCCACCTAACATTAAACTGTCATGAATCTGATACAGCAGAAATTAAAATCACCTCTTTACTGTCATGATATTTTTAGTGTTTTTCTTCCTTCTCTTGAATTTCATTTTCATTAAGAAATGTAATCTTATATTCCAGCCCATTTTATAACACTTATGTAGGGGTGGTGTATAAAACTAGACTGCAATCAGGAAGGGTTACACAGGTGCAGAGAGAAAACTGGTCAAGCTCTTAAAATATCCATTGATTGCAAATAAGTACCTATGATACCCTGATTACATGTTATATTCACATATTATTCTTGCTCAGAATAATAATATATTTACACTATATACATATAGTGGTATAAATAAACACAGAGATATGAAAGACAACATTGTTTAGAACAAAATAAAATTTAGGGACATGTAAATATGTTTGGAAAAGATTTCTGACATAACATATATATATATATATATATATGTACACTGTATATATATACAGGGAGTGCAGAATTATTAGGCAAGTTGTATTTTTGAGGATTAATTTTATTATTGAACAACAACCATGTTCTCAATGAACCCAAAAAACTAATTAATATCAAAGCTGAATAGTTTTGGAAGTAGTTTTTAGTTTGTTTTTAGTTATAGCTATTTAGGGATATCTGTGTGTGCAGGTGACTATTACTGTGCATAATTATTAGGCAACTTAACAAAAAACAAATATATACCCATTTCAATTATTTATTTTTACCAGTGAAACCAATATAACATCTCAACATTCACAAATATACATTTCTGACATTCAAAAACAAAACAAAAACAAATCAGTGACCAATATAGCCACCTTTCTTTGCAAGGACACTCAAAAGCCTGCCATCCATGGATTCTGTCAGTGTTTTGATCTGTTCACCATCAACATTGCGTGCAGCAGCAACCACAGCCTCCCTGACACTGTTCAGAGAGGTGTACTGTTTTCCCTCCTTGTAAATCTCACATTTGATGATGGACCACAGGTTCTCAATGGGGTTCAGATCAGGTGAACAAGGAGGCCATGTCATTAGATTTTCTTCTTTTATACCCTTTCTTGCCAGCCACGCTGTGGAGTACTTGGACGCGTGTGATGGAGCATTGTCCTGCATGAAAATCATGTTTTTCCTGAAGATTGCAGACTTCTTCCTGTACCACTGCTTGAAGAAGGTGTCTTCCAGAAACTGGCAGTAGGACTGGGAGTTGAGCTTGACTCCATCCTCAACCCGAAAAGGCCCCACAAGCTCATCTTTGATGATACCAGCCCAAACCAGTACTCCACCTCCACCTTGCTGGCGTCTGAGTCGGACTGGAGCTCTCTGCCCTTTACCAATCCAGCCACGGGCCCATCCATCTGGCCCATCAAGACTCACTCTCATTTCATCAGTCCATAAAACCTTAGAAAAATCAGTCTTGAGATATTTCTTGGCCCAGTCTTGACGTTTCAGCTTGTGTGTCTTGTTCAGTGGTGGTCGTCTTTCAGCCTTTCTTACCTTGGCCATGTCTCTGAGTATTGCACACCTTGTGCTTTTGGGCACTCCAGTGATGTTGCAGCTCTGAAATATGGCCAAACTGGTGGCAAGTGGCATCTTGGCAGCTGCACGCTTGACTTTTCTCAGTTCATGGGCAGTTATTTTGCGCCTTGGTTTTTCCACACGCTTCTTGCGACCCTGTTGACTATTTTGAATGAAACGCTTGATTGTTCGATGATCACGCTTCAGAAGCTTTGCAATTTTAAGAGTGCTGCATCCCTCTGCAAGATATCTCACTATTTTTGACTTTTCTGAGCCTGTCAAGTCCTTCTTTTGACCCATTTTGCCAAAGGAAAGGAAGTTGCCTAATAATTATGCACACCTGATATAGGGTGTTGATGTCATTAGACCACACCCCTTCTCATTACAGAGATGCACATCACCTAATATGCTTAATTGGTAGTAGGCTTTCGAGCCTATACAGCTTGGAGTAAGACAACATGCATAAAGAGGATGATGTGGTCAAAATACTCATTTGCCTAATAATTCTGCACTCCCTGTATATATATATATATATATATATATATATATATATATATATATATATATATATAGAAGGATTATGGAACTAGCGCTAAAGGTCCCAAAGATGGTTTTAGTATAAATGAATGATATATTGTAGGTTTATTTAACCTCAACAAAAATGTTTTATTTTGTTTGTTATGTTAAAAATGGGAAAATTTAGGAGAATTTAGGAAAAATTAAAAACTTGTTTTAGGTATGTTGGGCTCAGTTACACACTGACTGCAGTCATTTTTTTGAAAGCAGTACTATTGTGCTGAGTCCTATTGCTAAAAACAATGTTTTATTAGTATGCTTAGTTAAAAACACAAAAAAAGAAGAAAAGGAAAAGGTTCACACTAATGGACCATAAAACATACAAAAACAGAGTTATAAGCTGTTTGCTCTAGGTCTGGCAGTAGTGTCTGAAACTAACTCGTTGAAAGTATGTAACAGACAGATGCCAGAACAATGGTATTGACAGAGTAATGAAATAAAGAAAAAAATTATATATAAAAATTCATATATGGATCAAAAAAAAGGGATGGAATAAAATTCATGGGATGTAAAGATAAAAATAAAAATAAAATTGCAGGTATATTATAAATTGACAATTGATAGTATAGTAGTCACTAAAATGTTAAAAATACTGACGATTTGTGCTATAAGTAGTGCGCACTACGTTATTTGTAAAATGATCGAGTAATTGATTTGGTTTAAAACGGAGTGTTATAAATATAAGATAAAACAATCTATGGAGCGCCTTAATATTGATAAAACTTATCTCCAAACAATGGTCCGATCGTTGGTGTATAGTGGATAGAGCTCAAAGGGTCTGTACAGCCGTTAGCGGTTTCGGCGAAACCGGAAGTGGATCCTTGGTGAGAACCGGAAGTGACGTCACTGTGTTCTCGCGAGCTTACGCGTTTCGTGGGTCCTATGCCCACTTCATCAGAGTTAGAATCCACTCCCATCCTAGCCTGCTATTTATCTTAGCAGACCGGAAGTTGCTCCATATTTGTTAATTTAAATTGTATTAATTTAAAACTTGGTTATTTTAATAAAAAATTTTTTTCAAAAGCTCAATTTTGTCAGTTTTTTGACTGAAGAGTGCTCACTTGATTAGATTGCTTATATATAGTATGTGTAATGATTATTATTTTAAATGCAATAAAACATGTGAAAAAAAAATTTTTTAAATTTTTTTTTCCCCCTGAAAAAAAAACCAAAAAAACCAAAAAAAAAACCAAAAAAAAAACCTGAAAGGTGCATTTATATATACATGATATAACAATAGGGATTAAATATGAGGGGTTAATTTTGAAAATGTGTAGAATGTAATAAATATAGTAGATCCAGTTGGTATAAAAATGTATAGAATATAATGAGACAATTAGTACAAAAGGGAGGGTAAGATAGTACTGATGTGTATTTAATGTGCATACTATCGCTCTCTATTGTTGTTAAGTATGTTTTTTTTGGGTGTATGTACTGGGGTTAGTTATAAAAAGGCTGCCAGATCTATGTCTCTGTTCAGGCCGTATGGTTCCCTAGTGTTTAGATAGTGGATCCAGTATGTCTCCCTTTTTCTTAATTGTAGAAATCTATCTTTACCCCATAGTTTGGGTATTTGTTCGATTGCCTTAATTGTAAAATCATTTGGGTTTTTATTGTGGAATTCCTCAAAGTGTCTGCTCAGACCATATTCAGATGTTTCTCCCTCTATATTTTTCACATGTTCCAGAAGTCTGGTCTTAAGGACCCTTTTGGTCCTACCTATGTAGATTTTCTTACACGTGCATTCTATACTATAGACCACATACTCCGACTTACAGTTCATATAGGACTGGATTGGAATTTGTTTGGTGTCATTGTAGACAATCCATTTGTTTTCTAGTTTTTTATCGCTTGTTCTTTTGCAGCATTCACAATTTTTTCTTCCACACTTGTAGAATCCTTTTACCAAATGGTGACTCCCTTCTATCTTTTTGGGTTTATTGGTTTTTAGTTTGGTTGGAGCTAAGATATTCTTGAGGTTTAGATTTTTTTTGTAAGTAACTAGTGGTCTCAATGGCAAATTTTCCCCAAGAATAGGGTCTTTTTTTAGGATGTGCCAATGTTCATTCAAGATGTTTTCAATCTGTTTGGATCCTTGGTTATATGTTGTGATGAATCTTGGTGTCTCATCTGTTTTTGTGGTTTGTGAATCTTTGCTTTTTCTATTATTTTTATTTTTTGGTTGGATTAAGGAATTTCTTCCCATGGTCTTTACTTTATTGTATGCTTCCGATATATCTTCTTCTTTATATCATTTTTCCCTAAATTTTTCTTTTAGGATGGTTGATGCTGCTTCAAAGTCTTCAGTTTCAGTACAGTTTCTTTTGATCCGTTGGAATTGTCCAAAAGGAATATTCTTTATCCATTTTGGATGATGACTGCTCTCTGAATGTAGATATCCATTCGTGTCTGTATCTTTGGTGATTACGTAGAAGAGGAAACAGAGGAGGAAGAATACAACAGAAGAAAAAGAACAAATTGGTAGTGAAAAACCACTCACAAACAGAAGTAATACAAACACCTCAACTACAACAAAAAACAGAATTATTTAATCT
The DNA here is from genome assembly GCF_027579735.1 of Bombina bombina. Lineage (NCBI taxonomy): Eukaryota > Metazoa > Chordata > Amphibia > Anura > Bombinatoridae > Bombina > Bombina bombina. The sequence goes on along the minus strand of NC_069504.1, from coordinate 263,054,155 downwards.
TTCAAAAAGACCACTCAAAAAAATAGAAGAAGAAGTCCTAAAGAAAGGCCTCTCATATGCTCCAACAAAAGGACCTAATCCTTTCACCTTATTTATAGACACCAACAAATTTATTAGGAAAATGACTTTGAAAAGACATTACATTAAGGAACAACAAAAAATAAAGAAAAAACCAGGAGAAGCAAATGAAACCAGCAACAATACTACTGGAAATGAAATAACGCTAACTCAAAGCGACAGGGAAGCATTAACAAATTTAATGGATTTAGAGAACATAACAGACCAGACAGTGGATTTGGAAATAGAACACAGTACTTTTAAACCAAAATCCATATTTTACCCTACCCATTCGAAAGGAAAGTTCATAAACATATTCGAAGACCTAGTACTTAACGATCTGGATAAACTCTGCGAATCGTATCATATCAAGAAGAATAATCTCAGCATTAAAGAAAAGGAGGCTTTAAAAACGCTCAGCGAGGACAACACAATTGTCTTCAGAGAGGCGGATAAAGGAGGATCAATAGTAATCCAAGACAGACAAATATACATAGGGGAAGCACTACGCCTTCTTTCAGATAAAGACACCTACGAGATAATGACACAAGATCCAACAGAAAATTTCTTACAAGAATATCAACATCATTTAAACAACGCTATGAAAAGGAAAATACTGACAGAAGGGGAATACAAATTCTTGAAAATGGAAAACCCCAGAATATCTACATTCTACCATTTACCCAAAATACACAAGGACAAGACCAATCCACCGGGCAGGCCAATCATATCTGGCATAGGGAGTCTTACAAACAATTTATCACAATATGTCGACCATTTTCTTCAGCCATTAGTACCGACAAAAGAAATCAAATGGGATGCAGAATATGCATTCGCTACACTAGATGTGTCGGCCCTATACACTTCCATCCCTCACACCAAAGGTATAGAAGCAATTGAATATGCTTTAAAGAATGATTTAAACAAAAATCAAATACAATTTCTATGTGACTCTATTGAATTTATCCTTTCTAGAAATTACTTTACATTTGAAGAAAAAATATATATTCAAAAAACTGGAACAGCGATGGGAACAAAATTCGCACCAAACTTTGCCAATTTATACATGGGTATGTTTGAAGATTTCAATATTTGGCAACAGACCCGTTTTTCAGAAAATATCATTCATTGGTTCAGATTCATTGATGATGTCCTGATAATCTGGAAAGGAGATCAGAACACATTTAATGAATTTGTTGGAATGCTCAATTATAATGAGTTTAATTTGAAATTTACTAAAGAATGGAACAAAAACCAAATCCATTTTCTGGATATCACCATCTTCAACAAAGAAGGGAAGATAAGTACAAAACTGTTCACCAAAGATACAGACACGAATGGATATCTACATTCAGAGAGCAGTCATCATCCAAAATGGATAAAGAATATTCCTTTTGGACAATTCCAACGGATCAAAAGAAACTGTACTGAAACTGAAGACTTTGAAGCAGCATCAACCATCCTAAAAGAAAAATTTAGGGAAAAAGGATATAAAGAAGAAGATATATCGGAAGCATACAATAAAGTAAAGACCATGGAAAGAAATTCCTTAATCCAACCAAAAAATAAAAATAATAGAAAAAGCAAAGATTCACAAACCACAAAAACAGATGAGACACCAAGATTCATCACAACATATAACCAAGGATCCAAACAGATTGAAAACATCTTGAATGAACATTGGCACATCCTAAAAAAAGACCCTATTCTTGGGGAAAATTTGCCATTGAGACCACTAGTTACTTACAAAAAAAATCTAAACCTCAAGAATATCTTAGCTCCAACCAAACTAAAAACCAATAAACCCAAAAAGATAGAAGGGAGTCACCATTTGGTAAAAGGATTCTACAAGTGTGGAAGAAAAAATTGTGAATGCTGCAAAAGAACAAGCGATAACAAACTAGAAAACAAATGGATTGTCTACAATGACACCAAACAAATTCCAATCCAGTCCTATATGAACTGTAAGTCGGAGTATGTGGTCTATAGTATAGAATGCACGTGTAAGAAAATCTACATAGGTAGGACCAAAAGGGTCCTTAAGACCAGACTTCTGGAACATGTGAAAAATATAGAGGGAGAAACATCTGAATATGGTCTGAGCAGACACTTTGAGGAATTCCACAATAAAAACCCAAATGATTTTACAATTAAGGCAATCGAACAAATACCCAAACTATGGGGTAAAGATAGACTTCTACAATTAAGAAAAAGGGAGACATACTGGATCCACTATCTAAACACTAGGGAACCATACGGCCTGAACAGAGACATAGATCTGGCAGCCTTTTTATAACTAACCCCAGTACATACACCCAAAAAAAACATACTTAACAACAATAGAGAGCGATAGTATGCACATTAAATACACATCAGTACTATCTTACCCTCCCTTTTGTACTAATTGTCTCATTATATTTTATACATTTTTATACCAACTGGATCTACTATATTTATTACATTCTACACATTTTCAAAATTAACCCCTCATATTTAATCCCTATTGTTATATCATGTATATATAAATGCACCTTTCAGTTTTTTTTTTTGTTTTTTTTGTTTTTTTTTCAGGGGGAAAAAAAAAATTTTTAAATTTTTTTTTCACATGTTTTATTGCATTTAAAATAATAATCATTACACATACTATATATAAGCAATCTAATCAAGTGAGCACTCTTCAGTCAAAAAACTGACAAAATTGAGCTTTTGAAATTTTTTTTTTATTAAAATAACCAAGTTTTAAATTAATACAATTTAAATTAACAAATATGGAGCAACTTCCGGTCTGCTAAGATAAATAGCAGGCTAGGATGGGAGTGGATTCTAACTCTGATGAAGTGGGCATAGGACCCACGAAACGCGTAAGCTCGCGAGAACACAGTGACGTCACTTCCGGTTCTCACCAAGGATCCACTTCCGGTTTCGCCGAAACCGCTAACGGCTGTACAGACCCTTTGAGCTCTATCCACTATACACCAACGATCGGACCATTGTTTGGAGATAAGTTTTATCAATATTAAGGCGCTTCATAGATTGTTTTATCTTATATTTATAACACTCCGTTTTAAACCAAATCAATTACTCGATCATTTTACAAATAACGTAGTGCGCACTACTTATAGCACAAATCGTCAGTATTTTTAACATTTTAGTGACTACTATACTATCAATTGTCAATTTATAATATACCTGCAATTTTATTTTTATTTTTATCTTTACATCCCATGAATTTTATTCCATCCCTTTTTTTTGATCCATATATGAATTTTTATATATAATTTTTTTCTTTATTTCATTACTCTGTCAATACCATTGTTCTGGCATCTGTCTGTTACATACTTTCAACGAGTTAGTTTCAGACACTACTGCCAGACCTAGAGCAAACATCTTATAACTCTGTTTTTGTATGTTTTATGGTCCATTAGTGTGAACCTTTTCCTTTTCTTCTTTTTTTGTGTTTTTAACTAAGCATACTAATAAAACATTGTTTTTAGCAATAGGACTCAGCACAATAGTACTGCTTTCAAAACAATGACTGCAGTCAGTGTGTAACTGAGCCCAACATACCTAAAACAAGTTTTTAATTTTTCCTAAATTCTCCTAAATTTTCCCATTTTTAACATAACAAACAAAATAAAACATTTTTGTTGAGGTTAAATAAACCTACAATATATCATTCATTTATACTAAAACCATCTTTGGGACCTTTAGCGCTAGTTCCATAATCCTTCTATTTTTATTCTTTACCTCACTTGTTAGTGGTTGCAAGTACACATATATAGAACTTAGCTGCTCTAAGGAATTCCGTATAACACCCACCAGGGTTTATAGATAGCGCTTATAACTGATCCTTTACTTCAATACCTTTTACTTATACCACTAAGTCATAAGCAGCAGTCTATACTAAATACACCCCTATTTTTTTACAAAAAGAAGGGGGAAAAACAAACAACAAAAATAAAAAATCCTCTACAATAAAAATTATTTTCATTTAATTATTTTTCTCTCTATTTATTTATTTATTTATATATATATATATATATATATATATATATATATATATATATATATATATATATATTATAGATATTTAATAGAGCATCAATAAGTTTAGAAAGACATGGAAACTCTAACTGAAAATTTTGTTTTTGGCAACTACATGAACACAATAGACAGACCAAGAATTTGGTCAGAAACAGACAACAATATCCTAGAACCTGTAATAATAACACCTGACATTAACCCCCGGAATCTTTTCAGAAGATTAGAGAAATTAAAGAAACTAGAACTTAGTAATTGGCACGATATTATAGGATTAGAAACCTACATTAAAAAGGGACTTATACCCAAAGGTTTAAGATTAACCAAGACACCAATTTTCAATTCAGCAGACATTGAACTCATCATGGATTGGGAGGGTGCAATGGAGGAATGTTGCAATAAATTCATGAATATTTTAATAAGATTTAGGGAACAAAATCTACTAAAAATTAGAGGAGAAATTATGGAGATTAGGCAACAACTTGAACCATATAGAGAAGATGTTTACTACCAACAACTAGATAAAGAAATAGAGACTAGAATAAAGAAATTAGAGATAGACCTAATAAAGAAGAAAAAGAACAAGCTACTAAGAGACCAAAAAGAGGACTCTAAAAAGACACAGGATACAAATCCAGAAAATGAGTTTGTTGATATGACGGACACTCCAAATCCAGACAACATACAACCAAATGCCATCAAATCCTTTTTCAATGTGGACACTCCTTCTAATAAGACGCCATTAATAGGAGAAAATTCGGGAAACCAAGGGATAAACACGAACAGGAATAATAAGGACAAACCCAAAAATCTCAGAAGAAGTAACCATATAAACAGCAACTATAATAGATCTTTACATCATCAAAGCACTCATACCTCTCATCAAAATAAGAAAGGGGAATATAGGCCATACAACAACAAAAACAGACAATCAGATTACAGTCCTTCAACAAACAGTCATCCGAGAATAAACAAAATCAAACAGGACTATCATTCACAAATGAACACTCCGAATTGGAGAAGAAAAGAATATAGACAGTTCAATCAAGGACCTTCTACATCATATGACAACAGTATGGATCAGCCGCATTTTTTAGAAATGCGAGACAGAAACGAATCCATACCGGAAAATTATGGACAAAACTACACACGACCACAAAAAAGAAGATTCGATTACGTAGAAGAGGAAACAGAGGAGGAAGAATACAACAGAAGAAAAAGAACAAATTGGTAGTGAAAAACCACTCACAAACAGAAGTAATACAAACACCTCAACTACAACAAAAAACAGAATTATTTAATCTTTCAAAAAGACCACTCAAAAAAATAGAAGAAGAAGTCCTAAAGAAAGGCCTCTCATATGCTCCAACAAAAGGACCTAATCCTTTCACCTTATTTATAGACACCAACAAATTTATTAGGAAAATGACTTTGAAAAGACATTACATTAAGGAACAACAAAAAATAAAGAAAAAACCAGGAGAAGCAAATGAAACCAGCAACAATACTACTGGAAATGAAATAACGCTAACTCAAAGCGACAGGGAAGCATTAACAAATTTAATGGATTTAGAGAACATAACAGACCAGACAGTGGATTTGGAAATAGAACACAGTACTTTTAAACCAAAATCCATATTTTACCCTACCCATTGGAAAGGAAAGTTCATAAACATATTCGAAGACCTAGTACTTAACGATCTGGATAAACTCTGCGAATCATATCATATCAAGAAGAATAATCTCAGCATTAAAGAAAAGGAGGCTTTAAAAACGCTCAGCGAGGACAACACAATTGTCTTCAGAGAGGCGGATAAAGGAGGATCAATAGTAATCCAAGACAGACAAATATACATAGGGGAAGCACTACGCCTTCTTTCAGATAAAGACACCTACGAGATAATGACACAAGATCCAACAGAAAATTTCTTACAAGAATATCAACATCATTTAAACAACGCTATGAAAAGGAAAATACTGACAGAAGGGGAATACAAATTCTTGAAAATGGAAAACCCCAGAATATCTACATTCTACCATTTACCCAAAATACACAAGGACAAGACCAATCCACCAGGCAGGCCAATCATATCTGGCATAGGGAGTCTTACAAACAATTTATCACAATATGTCGACCATTTTCTTCAGCCATTAGTACCGACACTCAGATCACACATAAGGGACACTCCACACCTGTTGACCAAATTAGAAGAAATCAAATGGGATGCAGAATATGCATTCGCTACACTAGATGTGTCGGCCCTATACACTTCCATCCCTCACACCAAAGGTATAGAAGCAATTGAATATGCTTTAAAGAATGATTTAAACAAAAATCAAATACAATTTCTATGTGACTCTATTGAATTTATCCTTTCTAGAAATTACTTTACATTTGAAGAAAAAATATATATTCAAAAAACTGGAACAGCGATGGGAACAAAATTCGCACCAAACTTTGCCAATTTATACATGGGTATGTTTGAAGATTTCAATATTTGGCAACAGACCCGTTTTTCAGAAAATATCATTCATTGGTTCAGATTCATTGATGATGTCCTGATAATCTGGAAAGGAGATCAGGACACATTTAATGAATTTGTTGGAATGCTCAATTATAATGAGTTTAATTTGAAATTTACTAAAGAATGGAACAAAAACCAAATCCATTTTCTGGATATCACCATCTTCAACAAAGAAGGGAAGATAAGTACAAAACTGTTCACCAAAGATACAGACACGAATGGATATCTACATTCAGAGAGCAGTCATCATCCAAAATGGATAAAGAATATTCCTTTTGGACAATTCCAACGGATCAAAAGAAACTGTACTGAAACTGAAGACTTTGAAGCAGCATCAACCATCCTAAAAGAAAAATTTAGGGAAAAAGGATATAAAGAAGAAGATATATCGGAAGCATACAATAAAGTAAAGACCATGGAAAGAAATTCCTTAATCCAACCAAAAAATAAAAATAATAGAAAAAGCAAAGATTCACAAACCACAAAAACAGATGAGACACCAAGATTCATCACAACATATAACCAAGGATCCAAACAGATTGAAAACATCTTGAATGAACATTGGCACATCCTAAAAAAAGACCCTATTCTTGGGGAAAATTTGCCATTGAGACCACTAGTTACTTACAAAAAAAATCTAAACCTCAAGAATATCTTAGCTCCAACCAAACTAAAAACCAATAAACCCAAAAAGATAGAAGGGAGTCACCATTTGGTAAAAGGATTCTACAAGTGTGGAAGAAAAAATTGTGAATGCTGCAAAAGAACAAGCGATAACAAACTAGAAAACAAATGGATTGTCTACAATGACACCAAACAAATTCCAATCCAGTCCTATATGAACTGTAAGTCGGAATATGTGGTCTATAGTATAGAATGCACGTGTAAGAAAATCTACATAGGTAGGACCAAAAGGGTCCTTAAGACCAGACTTCTGGAACATGTGAAAAATATAGAGGGAGAAACATCTGAATATGGTCTGAGCAGACACTTTGAGGAATTCCACAATAAAAACCCAAATGATTTTACAATTAAGGCAATCGAACAAATACCCAAACTATGGGGTAAAGATAGACTTCTACAATTAAGAAAAAGGGAGACATACTGGATCCACTATCTAAACACTAGGGAACCATACGGCCTGAACAGAGACATAGATCTGGCAGCCTTTTTATAACTAACCCCAGTACATACACCCAAAAAAAACATACTTAACAACAATAGAGAGCGATAGTATGCACATTAAATACACATCAGTACTATCTTACCCTCCCTTTTGTACTAATTGTCTCATTATATTCTATACATTTTTATACCAACTGGATCTACTATATTTATTACATTCTACACATTTTCAAAATTAACCCCTCATATTTAATCCCTATTGTTATATCATGTATATATAAATGCACCTTTCAGTTTTTTTTTTTGTTTTTTTTGTTTTTTTTTTCAGGGGGAAAAAAAAATTTAAAAAATTTTTTTTCACATGTTTTATTGCATTTAAAATAATAATCATTACACATACTATATATAAGCAATCTAATCAAGTGAGCACTCTTCAGTCAAAAAACTGACAAAATTGAGCTTTTGAAAAAGATTTTTTATTAAAATAACCAAGTTTTAAATTAATACAATTTAAATTAACAAATATGGAGCAACTTCCGGTCTGCTAAGATAAATAGCAGGCTAGGATGGGAGTGGATTCTAACTCTGATGAAGTGGGCATAGGACCCACGAAACGCGTAAGCTTGCGAGAACACAGTGACGTCACTTCCGGTTCTCACCAAGGATCCACTTCCGGTTTCGCCGAAACCGCTAACGGCTGTACAGACCCTTTGAGCTCTATCCACTATACACCAACGATCGGACCATTGTTTGGAGATAAGTTTTATCAATATTAAGGCGCTCCATAGATTGTTTTATCTTATATTTATAACACTCCGTTTTAAACCAAATCAATTACTCGATCATTTTACAAATAACGTAGTGCGCACTACTTATAGCACAAATCGTCAGTATTTTTAACATTTTAGTGACTACTATACTATCAATTGTCAATTTATAATATACCTGCAATTTTATTTTTATTTTTATCTTTACATCCCATGAATTTTATTCCATCCCTTTTTTTTGATCCATATATGAATTTTTATATATAATTTTTTTCTTTATTTCATTACTCTGTCAATACCATTGTTCTGGCATCTGTCTGTTACATACTTTCAACGAGTTAGTTTCAGACACTACTGCCAGACCTAGAGCAAACAGCTTATAACTCTGTTTTTGTATGTTTTATGGTCCATTAGTGTGAACCTTTTCCTTTTCTTCTTTTTTTGTGTTTTTAACTAAGCATACTAATAAAACATTGTTTTTAGCAATAGGACTCAGCACAATAGTACTGCTTTCAAAAAAATGACTGCAGTCAGTGTGTAACTGAGCCCAACATACCTAAAACAAGTTTTTAATTTTTCCAAAATTCTCCTAAATTTTCCCATTTTTAACATAACAAACAAAATAAAACATTTTTGTTGAGGTTAAATAAACCTACAATATATCATTCATTTATACTAAAACCATCTTTGGGACCTTTAGCGCTAGTTCCATAATCCTTCTATTTTTATTCTTTACCTCACTTGTTAGTGGTTACAAGTACACATATATAGAACTTAGCTGCTCTAAGGAATTCCGTATAACACCCACCAGGGTTTATAGATAGCGCTTATAACTGATCATTTACTTCAATATATATATATATATATATATATATATATATATATATATATATATATATATATATATATATATATATATATATATATATATATATATATATATACTGTATATATATATATACAAGTATGTGCAAATATATATGTACAAATTCTAGCATTAATAATCATTAAAAAAAAAGAAAAAAAACATGAGATAGTCATATCATGATTTCTAGAAATACAAATACACATTAATTTATGTGAAAATATCATATATCAGATTTTTTTGTACAACAAATAGATAAAACAATGGGATATTATTGTTTGTTTAGGTATAAATCTAGCTATTTCTTGGACATTAACAGATGAAACATAAAAGATTCGCTTTAGAGAAATGTGTTTGTTCATGGACAGTAATGATATGGTATAAATAAGGTTGGAAAAAACAGAATATCCGCAACATTGATGACTCTTATTTATCAACAGTCTGATGCTCATCGCTCTGTACTTGATGCGCGTGTTTCTGACAGACTTTTTAATACATAAGGGCATCGTATGTGGATTCGAGGCAGCGATGTCTGGCGAGCGTATTGACTCCAGCGAATGCACCGAAGCTTTAATAAATCGGCCCCCATGTCTGTTTAAACTGGGGATTGCCCATATAAATATTGGATGGCCCATATATGTGCTTGTGTGCAATATTTTTAAACATATTTTCAAATATTTTGTTGCATTTTACTTCTATATACAGTATGTGTGGATTATAGTATTTACGCGTATTACATATATATATTTTTTATAGCACACAGAGAAAGTCCAGCACTCACTTACAAGCTCTCAGCTAAGATTAAAAGCAAAAATGGAAGAGTTAGTTACCGCATCTGGCCAAATGGAATAAGCCCAGGTACCACGTCAAGGTCTCTTTCAAAACCTGAGTCCCTAAACAGCCACACAATGCAAGCTCTTAATCCAACAAACAGGGAACAAGTGAAGGATGCACAGGCTTATGTAATCACCCTAGACATATACAAAACATGGAAGGGGACTGCACTCTCAGACCGGACTGGGTACACATCCCATGACCCTGCAACATGCACAGCCCTGGGTGCACAATAGCACTCTCAGGAAGCTGCACTGTCCCCAGAGTCACATACAGTTAACCCCAGACAGGTCTGGGTGCAAGGCCCATAGGGAAAATTACAAAACAAATTAATACAGCACACAGAGAAAGTCCAGCACTCAATCCAGTACTCCAGCACTCACTCCAGCAAAAATGGAATGGATATTTTTTATATATATTCTTATTTTTTGTTAAAGCCTTAACTATGGAGGTTATGTATTAAAACCAAATTAAGCACTTAATTAGCGTAACAATAACTGGTTCACCGTAATGATAAATGTTTTCACGCAATGAGAGAGTTATATACTAATCTTATGTGGCAAATCTGTAATTCCAATATGAAAACAAGGGTAAATGCTCCTCAAATATGCTTTAGAAAACGATAAAATGTGTCATACACGGATAAAGTTGTTTCCGGGACTTACCCCAAATGAGCTGTTTCCGCCCCCTAGGAATCCTCTGGATTGTTGTGGTGTGCTCCTGTGGAGAAGCTTCAGGCTAGCCGAGGACCTGTGTAATCAAACCGAAAGCATATCGGTGAGCTTGTAGCTCCAAACATCCGGCATCGGCTGCAAAACTCCATGGGGCAAATTTAGCACCCATGGCGGTCCCACGTCTTTGGAGGTAAAAAGAATCATCAAATTTAAAATAATTATGAACCAATAGAAATTCCAAACATGTTAGAATATAATCCTTTAAACTGGTATCATAATTACTATAATGGTCTAAAGAAAATCTGATTGCTTCCATTCCTAGGTGGTGTGGTATACAAGAATAAAGACCAACAACATCTACGGTTAACCAAGAGCAATCACTACTCCATGTGAGTTGTTGTAAACTAGTCAGTAGATGTGTAGTATCCTTGAGAAAGGAGGGAAGCTGCTGGACGATGGGCTGCAGCAGCGACTCCAGCCAACCTGACATACTCTCGAATAGGGATCCTATCCCTGATATAATGGGTCTACCCTTCACCTCCTCCAAGGACTTATGTACCTTGGGGAGGTGATAGAAGATAGGAATGACAGGTGTTTTAACATACAGATAGTCAAAAGTGTCCTGGTCAATAATTCCCTCCTGCAGTCCATCGTCCAAAAAAACTCAGTCTGGAATAAAAAACAACGTTCCAATTATAGGCGAAGCTTACCACAGAACAAAAAACCGGAGGGGTAATCATCTGATGAATACACCTCGGGTGGGGAAAATGAAATAGATATAGTAACTCAGACTAATACGATTTCTAATACACAACTGAGTATTCTAAAAACTCCTACCACTTCTAATGCAACATCTACAGGTTAAGCATTACAAGTGGCAAGACCCAAAGACAAAAACACTGCCTCTAATTCTACCTCCAAATATATCTCCACTAATAGATCACATGAACAAACTAATATACATGGTGGGAACCCTGTGGCCCAAGAACAATCTCTATTGGACCAGGTTTTTCCCTTGGACCTACCATCACAGGGGATAGGGGGGACACTACAAAACAGCCAAAAGAGATACCCATTACGGGGCAATTGCACACAAACGAAATACAAATGAATAGTGTAATAAATTTATCCTCAGTTATACTTACAAAAGATCAAACAGATTTATTAGCCTTAGGTCTGGGTTTTGCACCTACTACAAGTTTTGATATTTTTCAGACACTAATTGATATTAATAAATTTATTAGAAATATCATGCTTAAGAAATATTTCTCAGACATCTCGCATGATGCTATGGGTCCTGTGATAGAGAATACTCACACTACATCTACCATAGGTATCAACACTTTTTCAGAAACTTGTGACCTCATCTCACTCCAAAATCTAGCTATAGAGAGTAATAGTGTATCTGGTACATTAAATAGAGCATTTTCTTTCAAGAACAAATCCACTTTCTACCCGATACAGAATAGAGGGTCAGTAATAGAGACATTTCATGCCCGAGTAGAAGCAGACTTGCAGAAATTAAAGGAAACTACAGATAAAACAACACAAAACTTGACAAAAAGACAATCACAAGCACTGAGGTCATTACAACAACAACCTGATCTGGTGATTCGTCCATCAGATAAGGGAGGCACCATTGTTGTTCTAGACAGGATAGACTATGTATCAGAGGCCCTTAGGCAGCTAAATAATCCTTTGGACTACTCTCTCCTAGATAGGATTCCTACTAATGAGTACAGGAAACTATTACTTGACATCTTGGATGACGGTGTGGAGCATGGTTTCCTAGATGAAAACACAGCAGATTATCTAAATGGAAAGTATCCTAAGATTCCCTTGTTCCACATGTTCCCCAAGGTGCACAAATCACTTAATAACGTATAGGGCCGCCCAATAGTTAGTGGTGTAGACTCAGTATTTGAAAGACTTTCACAGTGGCTGGATGCCATTTTACAACCTTTGGTCAATTCTCTGCCTTCGTACACCAAAGACTCAAAACACATATTGAATCTCCTAGCTGATGTGAGATGGCAATCACATTATCATTGGCTCTCAATTGATGTGGTCTCTCTATATTCCACAATTCCACACAATAGAGGTATTGAGGCCATTAGATATTTTTTGACTACCACAACTGAATACACACCAGATTTTCAAAAATACATTGTGCGTATCTTAGAGTTTTTATTAACTCATAATTTCTTTTCTTTCGAAGGGCAATACTATGTGCAAAAATGTGGAACGGCCATGGGGGCGAAATATGCCCCATCTTATGCAAACTTATTTCTTGGCAAATGGGAGCTAGATAACATCTTTGACCATAGTAACCCATAGAGATCACACATTTCTTTCTTTAAACGATACATTGACAACCTCCTTTTCATTTAGTCAGGTCCTCCTACTGATATTACAACTTTTATGGAGATGATCAATAATAACAATCTGAATTTAAGCTTTACACATACTACAGATCCATTTTCCATCAACTATCTAGACTTATGTCTTATAGGAAACAGTAGTGGTAAAATTGAGTCAAAGGTATACCGTAAGCCTATCTCTGGCAACACCCTCCTGCACGCCTCCAGCTGCCACCCTAAGAACACCTCATATGCTGTTGCAAAAGGCCAGTTTATTAGATTGAAGAGAAACTGCAGTAACAATATGGATTACGTGCAGGAGGCAGGTTGTCTAGAGAATAGACTTTAAGAGAGAAAGTATGCACGCAGTCATATCAGACAAGCAAGACTCGCTGTTGATAATTTGGAGAGAGACCAACTATTGGTTGACAAGCCTAAAAAAACATGTAGTAATTTCCAAGGAGTACACTTTGTGACAACTTTCAGTACACAATATTCACAAATCTGCAACATCATCAGAAAACATTTTCCCTTATTGGCAGCTGATGATAAGTTGATAGAAACGGTAAAACAAGGCGTTAGGTGCTCATACAAAAAAAGCCCTACACTGACATTATTATTATTATTATTATTATTCTTTATTTATAACGCGCCAACAGATTCCGCAGCGCTGTTCATAGGTAACAAAGATAAAAGGACAGTACAATATGAGACACCAGACAAAATTTAATAAACAAATACAAGAGGAATTGGGAGCCCTGTTGCCGTGGGAACTTACAATCTAAATGGGTAGGAGGGTGAGAAACAGGAGGTGGGGACTGCAAAGGTGGGAATGATGTTAGAGTGAAGTTAGATGAGGGCAACTATTAGGCAAGTGGAATTCATTAGTTACTGATTTGGTTATAGGCTTCCCTGAACACGAAGGTCTTTAGGGAGCGTTTAAAGGAGGAGAGGTTGGGGGAAAGTCTGACAGCACGAGGAAGTGCGTTCCAGAGGGTTGGTGCAGCACGAGAGAAGTCCTGTAGTCTAGCATGAGAGGAGGTAATGGTAGAAGAGGCAAGGAGTAGATCGTTGTTGGATCTTAGGGGACGGGCTGGAGTATATTTGTTGATGAGTGAGGACAGGTATGGGGGGGCTGCATTGGTAAGGGCTTTGTAGGTCAAAGTGAGAATTTTGAATTTAATTCTGCTGTGAATGGGGAGCCAGTGAAGGGACTCACAGAGGGGTGCGGCAGATACAGAGCGTCGGGAGAGGTGGATTAGCCTAGCAGAGGCATTTAGGATGGATTGAAGGGGGGAGAGGCATCTATCTTATCCCCGACAGAACTCAAACAGACATCCCGACATGCCAGTTCTTGGTTACAACACTTAGGCATGTTTAGGTGCGGGCACAGAAAGTGCAAACCTTGTGACTATGTCTTGGTAACTAAGGAATTCACTTCAGTAATAACAGGACAGACATACCCTATCAAAACCTGCCTAAATTGCCAAAGTACTGATGTCATATACATCATTGTTTGCACATTGTGCAATGTCCAATATGCAGGTTTAACCTCAAGGGATATAAACTCCCGTATTAGGGAGCATTTTTCAACAATTGCCAAGGGTACGTCCAGCACGCCCCTAGTACAACATTTTGCCACCAAACACAACAGAAGCCTGAATTCTTTTAGATGGGCTGCAATAGAAAAAGCTAAGGTGCCCAAGAGAGGTGGCAACCTTGTGAATATACTTGCCAAACGGGAAGTATATTGGATCTTTACATTAAAAACTAGGTTACCCCTAGGATTAAACTCCAGATATGATTGAATCAACTTTTGGGAATAATCATCATTCGATGTCCATAATACATCTAACACTCATAATCTAACTACAATTTACATCAATGTAAGGCAATATTGATCTTCTGAAATCCCCAAATTTACATCAATGGTAGCATTCTTTATATCTTAACTATATTTGTCAGAAATATATACGATACGGATATATGGTATTGTATGGTGTATATACATGTACATAAACCACTGTCCCATTTATATTTGACATTTAGTCCTTTTGTCCCCTAAATAATCTTCACATGATCTGTATACACCCATAATTTTTCCTTCGTCTGTGTATTTTTATATTCCACATACTTTTCAGATAATCTAAATATACAACATCTGTATTTGTGTAATTATGTGAGTATACATTTCTATCCATCTCCCCATTGTGCACAAGTGTTTAAGTATGGCTCATATGACTATGTAGGTAATATATATTCTTTACACCAAATAACAAGGTATATTTTTAGTAATTCACCTACAGGTATTATATATAGTCAGCAGCTATAATACACCAATGTTTATGCATATAGAGTGTAAGTAACATGATACAGTCATTGAAACTAGTGCAATTTTTGAAAATAGAGCATTTTCTATAGCCAAAGAATAATGGCAGTTAACTAATATAGTGCTACAGGTATGCACCTTTGTAGTTTATTTAATTATCTATATGCGACTGTAACTAAATCACACATTCTTATATGGTTTCTGTATCTAGGTCCAGGGCACTAAGGGTTAATCTTTTTCAACCTGTGGTGTGTGGGCGTGCTTTGTATATATGTTTTATCCAATTATATTGTTTCACAGTGTTTTTAAGAATGCATTCACCTGCATGACACCTATGGCTATGATTACGGCTGAGTGCCGAAACATGTAAGCCGTTGGTGTCACGCTCTCACACCCAACTTTTGTTCTACTGTTGTACTGTCAAGCCTATGTGGCGTTTTAACTATGCCTAAATAAATTTTGGACTTTTATTTCACCTAAAGTTGGATCCAGCCTTCTTTGTGACTTAAATCTGTAATTCCTCCTTAAAAGATATTGTGGTCAATTGGACTACAGATTCCACAATACTTATCGATGGTACCGGACGTGAACTGTTGGTGCACCGGAAATGACGTCATTGGATGTCGACTGGAAATGGAAGTGAAGTGGCCGTTGGCCGTTTATTTGCTCCAAATCAGGGACTTTATTAAGTCGTCAACCTGATAGCCCAATAGAGCCTGGAGAAAGACCCAATCAGGTCGAAACGCATAGGCTCTCTATTGAACTATCCAGTAAGCATCTTTATCCCCAGCTTTTTATTCTGGTTTTAATAGTATTGTACTAGAATTTATTCTGATTTTTGTTTCGCAGGTTTTATGCAGGTACCAAGCAGAGGATTTTTTTGCTTCATTTCCAATGAATTTCATTGTCTATGGTCATCAAGGATAAGATTGTCATCTCCAAATAGAAGATTTCCTTGGAACTCTGTTTGAACTATGTTCTGAGCAATTCGTTTTTAAAGGTACCTGATAGGGATTTAACCTGTTTTTGTATTATGTTTTTTATTTTTTTTGTATGTTTGATCTGTAATAAACTTTTTATGCTGACTTTTTAAGGGCTACCTTTAATAAATTATAATATATATAACATATATATATATATATATATATATATATATATATATATATATATATATATATAGATATAGATATATATATATATATATATATATATATAAAGAAAAGTCACCAGCGCTAAACCTACTTATATAGTAATTAATTGTATGTAATTGTATGTTATTGTTATAGTCAAAAAAGGGGAGTGAAATTTCTTGTTAAAAGGAATTAGTATTCATTCCCTAGGGATGGTATAGTATCACCATAACATAATTTGCAAATATAACACAATGTGCAATCGTGCTGCCTAAGTATTGATATAGTGTACCCGTGTCACTATTAAAAGTATTAGAATGAAATAGAAAATCAATAATAAACAATGGCGCACAGATTTGTATTGTCTCTTTTAAAAAAAAGGCAATAAATACTTTGAACTGCTAATGCCAAGTAATCAATGCAGTTTGCTTCTAGAGGTAATCCTATAGCAGAAATCCTATGATAATAAAGTCTTTCTGCTTACCAGAGCTAACCTCAATCTTATGAGGTAAGTTTGAAGCTTTGGGAGGGAGATGATGGTTAAAGGGACAGTTTACTCAAAAATTTTCTCCCCTTTAATTTGTTCCCGATGATACACTTTACCTGCTTGAGTGTATTAAATTGTTTACAAGTAGCTCCTTTACCCTTATAGTGGCATTTGAAATTGTTAATTTAGCATGTGGTATCCCCACCTATTCTGAAAATTTGTGGCCGCGCGTACCAGCTATAAATAAGCTTTGTAAACACAGCCAGCAGAAGAAATTACACTCCCAGTGTGATAAAGCAGAGAGAAGGTAATAAAATGTTGATTTTCCATTGTTCTCTCAAAGTATTGGTGATTGTTTTAAGGACAGATATAAGATAAAGAAGCAGGTATATGTGCACAATGTGATACAGTAATGAGATCTGATTATACCTACAAGCTCAACCTATTTTATTAGGCTGTGGCTTCAAAACACAAAATCAGAGCTTTAATATACAGAAATAAACCTTAAAAAGCTAATTTTCATACATTTTTTACTCTGCAGTTGGTAAAAAAAGCAATTGTAAACACATTAAGGGAAAAACTATTTTACAGTATACTGTCCCTTTAAGTACACCTCGATCGGTCTGATCCAGAGTTTGTCTGTCTTTACTTGTGTCTTTGTTTTCAGAATCCTTTCCAATGGAGTCTGCATGGTATACTTGTATCAAATGGAATCTCTGGACTCTTTAATCTTTCATTCCGTGGTGAGAATCTGGCGGTGAGAATCTTGTCTGCCTCCAAAGTATGGAATATGGGGTGGGTAACTCCAATGTAGAAACGTATGGAATGAAAAAAAGAAAGATCACATAGCGCAATACTGTATGATAAGAATAAATATTTATTACATTCAAAAGGTATTGCACTTACATCAAACAACCTCAATCCGTGATGAGGTAAGATTAAAGCTTTAGAATAAATGGCCTCTGTTTTCCTTGATTTTACTTTTCAGTCAAACAGCAGAATAATGTGTAGATGGTAACAGAAAGGCTATGCTTTCCATAGATTTCTTAGGTATGTATACAGACGGACTGTAAATTTCAATATCCGTTCTTATATATAATACTGGTGTATACTACTGCTAGTGTTGGTAGGTCACTCTATGTGACAATTCAATAAATGTTGTAAAAAAAAAAAAGGTCAATTGGTGTATATAAGTATAAATATACCTTACCACAGTGTTTTTCAACCAGTGTGCCATGGCACACTAGTGTGCCATGAGAGATCCTCAGGTGTGCCACGGCAGACTGACAACAGTGTGACATATTTTTTAAACTTTGCTTGTTTTTTACTCCCAGTGCAGGGGTAGTTTGTAGGAGGCATGGCATAACAGCACAATACATACAGTATGTGTGTGTTTGTGTGTATGTGTATATATATATGCTGTATTAGGCTACAATGTGTGATTTTTTTTAAATTTTGGGATGGTGGTGTGCCACAGGATTTTTTAATGTAAAAAAGTGTGCCACGGCAAAAAAAAGGTTAAAAATCACTGCCTTACCAGATTATGGACATAAATATTGTTTAAAAGCCTGTAATAACAGGGTATTTACACCTTCCTGTTTGTGTCCCATGCATACACGATAATATTTAAAATAAAACTGAGCATGAAATAAGTCATTGTAAAGCGTTAAACTCCAACAGTTATATTTAGGGAACAGTAAGGCTTACCAAATGAAGTGCTGCCGGTAAAGTAGTGTCCCTGTAATGCCCACTATAGCTTGTCCTTACGCGTTTCGAAGTAACGCTGTACTTTTTTGTCAGAGGATATGGACAGACAGGGAGTCCAGCTTGCTTTTTAAATGGTGCTAAGTGGGCGTGTTTTTGCTGAAAGGGTGTGACGTCACTCGTTATGTTTTTCACCGGCAGCATACATGTTTATTGTGTTGTTATGGTAACCCGTGTAATACTTATACACATGAGCCTGTCTTATTTGGTCCTATTTTTTTGAGCGACCTATGTGTTTGAGCTAATGTTTGTACCTTTTGCCCCTTTAATCTTTTATTTTGTATACAGATCTGTACTCCCTAGTTTGTGAGGTTTGTGTTGATCTCTGTTGCCATAGCAACCAATTCCGTGTGTCTTATGTGGGATACTAGTTTTTTATTCACCACTTTCTTTGGAATGTGAAATGGCTCTTATTTCTGCTGCTATGTATTTATATTGGATATATAATATATAAGCTTCAGAAGATTTCCAATTAATTAGGAAATAGAATAAAATTGATAAAATAGAGTAAAAGTGTAACTCTATTATGTGTCCCTCTTATATTCAATCTGTACTTAGTATTGCTTGAAACTGTTGTGTAATATTGTCCTACAGATTGTCTTGTACATGTGAAGAGCACTTGATTTTAGTTACTAACTTATATTCAATGGGTATATATATATTTTCTCTGTTGAAGTGTATTGCATAGATTAAACTAGATTAAGTTATGGATTATGGATTCATAACATAAGAGTTGTGTGTCTATAATAGTTACCCTATTTAGATAATTTAAGGATAAACTTTGTCCTACAAACTATAAGTAGGATCTTCCCCTGACTGTGTGTGTAGGTTGGCACATCTTACTGCTATTGATATAATTTTCTGTAGATGGGAGATGATTATTATTTATAGAAATGCTTCTAAATCTATATCTTCATTTAGTCTGGCTGGATTCATTGTTCCCATATAGTGAATCCAGTAGGTTTCTCATTGTCTCAGTTTTTGAAACCTGTCCCCTCCTCTAGCAAGTATTTGTACATGTTCCAAGATGGTTCCCTTTAAAAATTTCAGGTCTTGGTTATGCACTTTTTTGAAGTGTCTGGACACGTTGTGCCCTTTAAAACCTGTTTCAATATTTTTAAGATGTTCTAGCAAACGTTTCTTATAAGGGCGCTTTGTGTGTCCTATATATTGAAGCTTACAAGTGCATTCTAATAAATATACTACAAATGTAGTTTTACAATTCGTAAGACCATTTATTTTGCAGTTTATGAGCATAGGTGTTTGAATTTACTATTTTTTTTTTTTTTTTTGGATCATAAGCATATTCACATCCTTTGCAGTTGGCCCTATTGCACTTAAAGAACTCCTAAGTTGTAGATGTGAGCCAATTAGTCTTAGTGCTAGATTGTCTCAGTTTGCTAGGAAGGTGTAAATACCCTGTAATTACAGGCTTTTAAACAATACTTATGTCCATAATCTGCTAAGGTATATTTATACTTATATATACCAATTGTCACTATTAAAAGTATTAGAATGAAATAAAAAATCAATAATAAACAATGGCGTACAGATTTGTATTGTCTCTTTTTAAAAAAAGACAATAAATACTTTGCACTGCTGATGCCAAGTAATCAGTGTAGTTCGCTTCTAGAGGTAATCCTATTGCAGAAATCCTATGATAATAAAGTCTTTCTGCTTACCAGAGCTAACCTCAATCTTATGAGGTAAGTTTGAAGCTTTGGGAGGGAGATGATGGTTAAGTACACCTCGATCGGTCTGATACAGAGTTTGTCTGTCTTTACTTGGGTCTTTGTTTTCAGAATCCTTTCCAATGGAGTCTGCGTGGTATACTTGTATCAAATGGAATCTCTGGACTCTTTAATCTTTCATTCCGTGGTGAGAATCTGGCAGTGAAAATCTTGTCTGCCCTCAAAGTATAGAATATGGGGTGGGTAACTCCAATGTAGAAACGTATGGAATGAAAAAAAGAAAGATCACATAGCGCAATACTGTATGATAAGAATATTTATATAAATTATTACATTCAAAAGGTATTGCACTTACATCAAACAACCTCAATCCTGTTGTGAGGTAAGATTAAAGCTTTAAAATAAATGGCCTCTGTTTTCCTTGATTTTACTTTTCAGTCAAACAGCAGAATAATGTATAGATGGTAACAGAAAGGCTATGCTTTCCATAGATGTCTTAGGTATGTATACAGAGGGACCATTTTTTTTAAAAAAAAAAGCTTTTCAGACTGTGTGAGTGTAAACGCCCGTATAGGGCTTTCCTTGTGAAAACAACTCAATCCAAGAGTCCCACTAGTGCAGATATCACAAGGTTAATAAAATATTTTCAACAGTTATTCCCAAGAGTATTATACTTTAGAGGCTTACCACATCGGTGGTGATCTCAGAATATGAAAGTTCCTCCAGACGAGATCCTCTGTGTTCCCACAGCAATCACCTACCTCTGTGTAACGGTGTGTTTCACCTGATTCACATGCAGTGTCCAGCCTCGTCTTTACACCGGGTGAGTCACACTGGTGAGGGCTTCAACACTGAGGCTGCTAGGGCTCTCCACACCCCTCAAATTAGGTAAATCATACAACAACAATATCGCAGTCCCAGTGAAGGAAAGGCAGGGAGAGATTCCTTTCGTTTAAAAGTACAAATGATTGAATACTTGCATTAAAAGCAACAACGGTACAGCATACAGACAGCCACCACAGCTGATGCGTTTCCTGCCTCACGGGCAGTTCATCAGAGGCAGGAAACGCATCAGCTGTGGTGTCTGTCGGTATACTGTACCGTTGTTGCTTTTAATGCAAGTATTCATTAAATTGTACTTTTAAACGAAAGGAATCTCTCCCTGCCTTTCCTTCACTGTGACTGCGATATTGTTTGTTTATATATATATATATATATATATATATATATATATATATATATATACTGTATATACACATACATACATTGTGCAATATTTATTTTGAATATTTTTTTTTAGATAGTGTTACTATAAGTGTAAATGTACTTTGCAATCTATTTTTTATGTGTTTTGTGATACTTTTTGTTTAGCAAAACAGTTAACCAGAGCTCTGAGGACTCGGTAATCATTCTAGCATAAATCGCTATTTGTGTTTAAACTATCACGTTTACTTTCAACAATGAGCGATAAACCTGAGGCGCAAACATCCACAATATACCTTACAGAAAATGTGAGAATCAAAAGGAGATTCCCACTACAGAATGCGATTTCAGCACTCACTGCCCTGACTACTAAGCAGAAAAATAACACCAATAGAAATTAAAACATAACCTTTAATAATATGTTATAAAAATTAGTGAAAAAACATTAAAAACAAGGATGGAGTAGAAGAGTAGTAGTGACTCTTATTCACAGTAATTCAGTAGGCCTTAGTGGTAAGGTAGCCTATCAATATATAAGGGTTCAGCAACCAATAAAGGTTGGTATCTGCACACTGACTGCAGTGCCAGTGAGGTAAATAACAGATTCTAATCACGTGGGCCGTGTTATATAATTTTAGATCTAGTAACCAATCTTGCAGTTTATCAGGTACTAATATACTGTATATTCACCAAGCAGAGTTGCTGTGTGATTTCAGGGGATTGCATTTTCCACTGTGGAGTGTATAGTACAATATTAATGGTACCTTAACGTAATTATGGTTCAATATTCATATGAGGTGGCCTCCAGACTATTATGAGAACATATATATTCTGTTTGTAGTGTAGTGCTTTAACACGTGTCTAAATAGTATTTAGTATGGTTAGTACACTTTAATTACTTCACAACAAGAGCACAGACACTCGTCTGTAATCATATAGGTACACTATTATTCTAATGTCTCAATTGCACTTATACAGCTTGGGTGAATACCCTAGTGAACTGATTTCTGATTGCACAACCTTAGTAGCTCTAAAGTCAAAAGAGTTTCTTGCTCAACCACATCTACCAATAATACACGCTGCAGTGTGTAGTCATCTAAATTGTATTGCAGGTGTGCCCCTTTCAGTCTGTTACAATCTATTTAATGATTAAGCACAATGTTAATATACCCTGATATGGTTACGTGAGGTACTTACTGTTGTTACAAATAAGTTACCAGACCTCTAGTTCTCTTAATAATAGGGATATTTAACAATGTAACTTAGTTGCAACCTAATTCAGTATGTTGCAACTGGTGCACTCACGCCAATTGTGTAGTGCTGGATGATCCCATTTGTAACAAGCTATGGCTGTTGATTGTTCACTACCAGGTTGAATATGTACACAAATTCCACATACCCAAGTAGAATTAAATAGTGGTAAGGATACAGATAATTATAATGCTATGAATCCCTTATAATAGTCCCCACTGAATAACCACTCAGGAGAACCAATAAACACATTGACAGCATGCCACCCACAGGAGACGGAACAGAATGCCAGGAGCACTGTTATATCATTTTCACTTGTCATATACCCGTATTGAATCTTAATGTCCCACGTGTATAAAAATGGATTGACTTGAATAGCAAATCATTTATTTTGAACCAATGTATATGTAATAGAGACATAGAAATTACACACTTACAGTGAGTGCCACCTAATTCTTATAGTGAGAATAACCACTCAGGAGAACCAATTTGATAGATTTTGTGGAAACTGGTAATATGATTCAATTAAAGGAAAGGACAATTTTAATTATAACTATGATAAACAATTAAGCAATTAATGTAGTTATAGTGACAGATTGAGCATATATAATGTTGTCCATAGAATTTAGATCAACAGCTGAACAATGTGAAAGGCTAACAATCGATAATCATCACTTCATGTGTATAAATAAGACTGGCAATTATCTCATTCTGTTCTTAAATAAGTTCAGAATATTGCAATTTAATCCATCTGTACGAGTATGAATAATAAAATTGAGCATTCCACCTTAACAGTTAGGTTATACATACAGGTAATCTCCTGCATGGAACGACCTCAAAAATGATTGATAGTAGAGTCGACCTATAGACTATTATTCTAGGCGGAACTTCCGGTTAACACCGGATATTTATCCCCAAAGAACGGGCGGCCCACCGTCTTTGAAAAAGCCCAGAGGGGCGAAACGCGTTAGTGAATAACACAGAGCTGATGGGGGCTCTTTTTAGCTGGATCGAGTAGTTTATGTAGTATAATTGTAGATGGTATCTGGGACGAGTTGCTCTCCCCGTTGCGGTACGGCTCATTTACTTGTAGATCCGGACTGATTCCTATAATAATCTCTTTCATATAATAGCACTTTAGTACTTATCTTGTAGCCTACGGGCAGTAATAATATACAATAGCACTTTATAAATATAACTGTGAGACATACTATAGATGATAGAGTTACATACCAGTATCATTCGGCTACCTCATCCATAATGTATGCTATAAGCAGACACCGCAGATTACCTATAAGACTTAGTGCTCAATCTGGGAGGGCTAATGCTATTAAAACAATGTGGGGATACGAATAGCCATTGGATATAATCCATAGTTTTAATTCCACATTTTAAAAGGATTACTACTGTAACTATGAGATTTCAATGCCAACAAGTGCAATTGTGGATGGTTCGTGGGAACTATTATAAGGGTTTCATATCATTGTAATTATCTGTATCCTTACCACTATTTAATTCTACTTGGGTGTGTGGAATTTGTATACATATTCAACCTGGTAGTGAACAATCAACAGCCATAGCTTGTTACAAATGGGATCATCCAGCACTACACAATTGGTGTGAGTGCACCAGTTACAACATACTGAATTAGGTTGAAACTAAGTTACATTGTTAAATATCCCTATTATTAAGAGAACTAGAGGTCTGGTAACTTATTTGTAACAACATTAAGTACCTCACGTAACCATATCAGTGTATATTAACGCTGTGCTTAATCATTAAATAGATCATAACAGACTGAAAGGGGCACACCTACAATACAATTTAGATAAAAAATAAGAGAAGAGGCGCCAAATAGTGTGTATCATACGGATAAAGAGCAATGCACCCCAAACTATGGCTTCTACTTACAAGAGACACCGCACTTGATAAGTGCCACAATTGTCAGAGAATGTTGTTATGTCCTTTTAGGATAATTTTGGAAAATAGTTTTTTTTCCTAGAGTATTATTTTATATCACATGTTTATATATGTAACATGTTTATATTTGTTTTTATGGGATGAATATATTAATCTTTTGATATTTTTGAAGTCAGTTGGTCTGTAAGTGTGTGAACAACCAAGTAACCTCAGACTATAAGGACTCATTAATTTTTGGAGATAGATTCAAGGCTGTATTATTATTATTATTTAATCAGCCCCTATAGTTCTCCTTGCAAAACCGTCATGATTTTATGAGTTATTTTGTCTTTTGCAATGTTGTGGTCTATATTGTCTTAAATCATTTCGATACTGCACCTTTGCGGTAAATATTTTCATCATTAAATTCATTGGAAAGGCAAATCTTAATTCCCCTTGGTAGTTAATAATATTTTCCGTATGGTGGGCAGTATAGCTAGTTTTATTATATTATCAACACATCTATAATGTGTTCCATAGCCCATACACAGACATGATTTAACTGTGAGCCAGAGCTTTGTCTGATTGGCCATTAGTGTGGGTAAGTCTAGCCAAGCCTTCTTTTTTGACCTATTGGAACCATGCTGGTTTTTTGAGGCTCTGATTGGTCTGACGCTTGCGGGGTTGTTTAACGCATGTGCCCTGAGTCGGGCTAGACGCCGACTCAGGCTTTATAAGCTGTGATATTCTTATTTTTATTTACACCTGATGAAGCGGTCTTAGTTAACGGGAAACGCATTGTGTAAGACTGATTTTAATAAATCATTTATTTTTTAATATCACAGCTCACATTTTATTATTAGACATAAGTTCCATGGGATAACCTCTATCTACTATATTATATTGGCATTACATCACGGAGTGGGCTGAAATCTTGTAAGTAGAAGCCATAGTTTGGGGTGCGTTGCTCTTTATCCATATGATACACACTATTTAGCGCCTCTTCTCTTATTTTTTATCTGCAGATCGTGTGTTTGGCCAATCAAGCATTTGGAAGGAGTTTTGCTGCCTGGGGACATCATCCTTTTCCAATGATAGTGTGGACTTTCTATATATGACTGATTTTGCACTTATGGTTTGCAATTTTTGGTTATAGTATTTTGGATTTTGGATTTTGTTTTTATTAGTGTTATTTTTGTATTTTATACATTGTATTTGTTTTTTCACTTTCTATTTTTTTATTTTATGTTCTTCTTAATGAGTATGGGATTAGTGTTTAAATTTTAACACTAGTTTATCACATTTTTTATTTTTTGGTATTAGTGATTACACCACATATATATGAGATTTTAGGCGCATCTGACATTATTTTTTACTTAATACAATTTAGATGACTACACACTGCAGCGTGTATTAACGGTAGATGTGGTGGAACAAGAAACTCTTTTGACTTTAGAGCTACTAAGGTTGCACAATCAGAAATCAGTTCACTAGGGTATTCACCCAAGCTGTATAAGTGCAATTGAGACATGATAAACTGCAAGATTGGTTACTAGATCTAAAATTATATAACACGGCCCACGTGATTAGAATCTGTTATTTACCTCACTGGCAGTGCAGTCAGTGTGCAGATACCAACCTTTCTTAATTACTGAACCCTTATATATTGATAGGCTACCTTACCACTAAGGCCTACTGAATTACTGTGAATAAGGGTCACTACTACTCCTCTACTCCATCCTTGTTTTTAATGTTTTTACACTCATTTTTATAACATATTATTAAAAGTTATGTTTTAATTTCTATTGGTGCTATTTTTCTGCCTAGTAGTCAGGGCAGTGAGTGCTGAAATCGCATTCTGTAGTGGGAATCTCCTTTTGATTCTCACGTTTTCTGTAAAATACTAATTTCTATGCGAAGCACCCATCTCTTAAAGACTAATATTATATTAGACAAATCCTATACATTGTGGTTTGAAGAATATAAAATTGCTTAAAGTCCTATCTCAATCCACAATATACCGCCTGCTAGTAAAAAAGCTTTCATTTTATTATTTGTAAATATCAGTGGGTCATATTGTTCCATAATCATTTGAAAAATCATACCTTTAACAAATGCAGACAAACTGGGACTGCCCTTATCCTTCCATGTCCTAAGGATCATCTGTCTTGCTAACAATATTGCTGTATTGATCAAGTAAATATTCTAAAAATTATAGTCATTAAACATAAAAAGATATGATATATATTAAATCTAATTTTAGTTGGCAAAAAATGTATTTAACATAATTTGTAACCAAAATTTTTGAATCTTTGGACAATGCCAAAAGCCATGCAATTCATCTACATTAGGGGCTCTATACCTGAACCAAAATGCTTCTTTCAAATTCCACAGATAATACTGCTGGTGTGATATATGACCTATTTAAAAGTCTCATATGAGCTTCTCTACAAGATATGAAAGACGACATTTTTGCCATTTAAGAAAAACTATTTTTGAAGTCATCAAATCGACAAAATCAATTAACCATTTTTGATGAAGATTAATCAGGCCAGTATAACCAAATGTGATGCTAACATTAGATACAGAATGATTCCATGTGCTTTATAAAGCTTAGTCCATGACTCCAATACCCCTAAAGACCAATCTGCATTCTGCAAAGTGAATATGTCTGATTTGCAAGTAAGCATAAAATTATTTATGAAGTAGTACAAATTCTTGGACCAAGGTTTCAAAAGCTTTAATTGCATTTCATTCCTGAATCTTTAATTGAACTACTCTCTGATACCAGTTCTTGAAGACCCTAGATCCGAATCCAGGTTCAAATACAGGGTTGCCAACAAGTAACGAGAGGCAGAGTTGTCAATCTGAAGTTTTTTTTATATACAGGGAGTGCAGAATTATTAGGCAAGTTGTATTTTTAAGGATTAATTTTATTATTGAACAACAACCATGTTCTCAATGAACCCAAAAAACACATTAATATCAAAGCTGAATAGTTTTGGAAGTAGTTTTTAGTTTGTTTTTAGTTATAGCTATTTTAAGGGGATATCTGTGTGTGCAGGTGACTATTACTGTGCATAATTATTAGGCAACTTAACAAAAAACAAATATATACCCATTTCAATTATTTATTTTTACCAGTGAAACCAATATAACATCTCAACATTCACAAATATACATTTCTGACATTCAAAAACAAAACAAAAACAAATCAGTGACCAATATAGCCACCTTTCTTTGCAAGGACACTCAAAAGCCTGCCATCCATGGATTCTGTCAGTGTTTTGATCTGTTCACCATCAACATTGTGTGCAGCAGCAACCACAGCCTCCCAGACACTGTTCAGAGAGGTGTACTGTTTTCCCTCCTTGTAAATCTCACATTTGATGATGGACCACAGGTTCTCAATGGGGTTCAGATCAGGTGAACAAGGAGGCCATGTCATTAGATTTTCTTCTTTTATACCCTTTCTTGCCAGCCACGCTGTGGAGTACTTGGACGCGTGTGATGGAGCATTGTCCTGCATGAAAATCATGTTTTTCTTGAAGGATGCAGACTTCTTCCTGTACCACTGCTTGAAGAAGGTGTCTTCCAGAAACTGGCAGTAGGACTGGGAGTTGAGCTTGACTCCATCCTCAACCCGAAAAGGCCCCACAATATCATCTTTGATGATACCAGCCCAAACCAGTACTCCACCTCCACCTTGCTGGTGTCTGAGTCGGACTGGAGCTCTCTGCCCTTTACCAATCCAGCCACGGGCCCATCCATCTGGCCCATCAAGACTCACTCTCATTTCATCAGTCCATAAAACCTTAGAAAAATCAGTCTTGAGATATTTCTTGGCCCAGTCTTGACGTTTCAGCTTGTGTGTCTTGTTCAGTGGTGGTCGTCTTTCAGCCTTTCTTACCTTGGCCATGTCTCTGAGTATTGCACACCTTGTGCTTTTGGGCACTCCAGTGATGTTGCAGCTCTGAAATATGGCCAAACTGGTGGCAAGTGGCATCTTGGCAGCTGTACGCTTGACTTTTCTCAGTTCATGGGCAGTTATTTTGCGCCTTTTTTTTTCCACACGCTTCTTGCGACCCTGTTGACTATTTTGAATGAAACGCTTGATTGTTCGATGATCACGCTTCAGAAGCTTTGCAATTTTAAGAGTGCTGCATCCCTCTGCAAGATAACTCACTATTTTTAACTTTTCTGAGCCTGTCAAGTCCTTCTTTTGACCCATTTTGCCAAAGGAAAGGAAGTTGCCTAATAATTATGCACACCTGATATAGGGTGTTGATGTCATTAGACCACACCCCTTCTCATTACAGAGAGGCACATCACCTAATATGCTTAATTGGTAGTAGGCTTTCGAGCCTATACAGCTTGGAGTAAGCCAACATGCATAAAGAGGATGATGTGGTCAAAATACTCATTTGCCTAATAATATTGCACTCCCTGTATATAAAAACAATATTATTGTGATTTATAGTTTTTGGAGTATGTAATAAGGCTTTTAATGAATATGGAAATATCAAGAGCCCTTCTTCACCAGAAATGCTTGTGCAATGCCGCCCCTGCTCACTGGCGGCCAATCGGCTGCTAGCAGGGGCTGTCAATCATCCTGATTGGATTGGGATGATTTCAATCTGGTTAAGGAGGAGTAGTTTTACAACCTCTGCTTCATAACTTTAGTTTTAGGCGAGCCAGCCTGAAAGTTATGTGCAGTCATAGGAGGCAGGTGAGGCATTGCCGCACCTGCCATTTGAGGCATTTTTAAATTAAAAATAAAATGCTATTAAAAAAAAAAATCCCATTTCCCCCCTCTATATTGCAAAATAGAGAAAGGCAGCATAGGGGTCAGCTTTCTCTCTTTTGCACAATCTTGTAGCATACTCTTCTATCATTAGCCGCTCTGCTGCATCACCCGGTGGTGGTTTGTAGCTGCAGCACAGCTAAAAAACGAGACTTTAAGAGGCATCTTTAATTGGGCCTCTTAGTTTGCAGGGGAGCCAATGAGCGCTGGTCATATATGTTCTCCTGGTGTTATGTCTTAAATTAAAGACTTTGTTAATAAGATTCTGTAACTTGATATGAAATAAAGGTTGTGTTGCTCTTTTATGATCTAAGCAGAAAATGGAGATTTGAATTATCTGCATAGGCAATGTGAGCAAATTATTATGAAATCTTATTACAGACCATAAGTAAATATTCAGATTGGAGTTAAAATCTGTATAGGTAGAATGCTTGTGCAGTAATACAAATGATAATCTCAGGTTCAGAGAAAAGTCTTAAGGTATTCCACTTCCTGTCTTCATGCACACACACACTCAAACTAAAATATATACAAATCCAGTCAAATCACACAATCCAAGTAATTTAGTATATGTAAGGTAAATCTTTAAGTAAGAATTATAGCAAGCTGAGATACGATACTGAGTTTGGTAACAGGTACTGCTGTATGAAAGATAATGAAAGTTCAAAGCAGGTTTGGTCATATGAATTAAATATGCGTATTGACAAAGGTAAGTATGACAAGCATAAGCATATAATTGTTCCCAGTTGTTAACTTGTGTAGTATACGATACCCAACCACTTTGAAGAGGAGCTCTGAAAGATCACAGCCGTTAGCGGTCAGAGGCTGTGTGTGTGTGCGGCTTAGTTCCGGGACGCGGAGAAAGAAGATCCGGCGGCGTAGTGATAAGGTTCAAAAATAGAAAGTTCAAAAAGGACTGTAGTTGAATCCAATGAATCCTTAGAGGTACAAGTATTGAACTTGTCGAGGTATGACCTGAAGGATGAAAACTAGAAGCTAACAAGTGTTAGCAAACAAGACACTTAAATTTTCAGGCAAGGAATGATAGTAGATTGCTGCCTTATAAAGGGAGGAGAATAAGCTGGGAGGGGATAGCCCTTAAAGGGATATCACAGTTCCCCCCCCCTCAAGGAACCACCCCCGAGGACCCCAAAGAAGGTCTCCCAGGATAACGTAAGTGAAAGTTTCTCACCAATCGGGGAGCATGAATGTCAGTAGAGAGTTGCCAGGAATTATCCTCGGATCCGTAACCCTTCCATTTAACCAAATACTCTAGACGACGCTGTCGTAATCTAGAGTCCAGAATAGACTCAACTTCAAATTCTTCCTGATTGTTAACAAGAATAGGTGATGGATGAGACTGACCATGAGTAGTAGGGTCAGCTGTATAAGGTTTCAAAAGCGATACATGAAATGTAGGATGGATTTTATAAGATTCAGGTAATAGTAACCTAACAGCGTTAGGATTAACAATTTTGTCAATGGAAAATAGTCCAATAAATTGATTAGCTAACTTTTTACAAGGAACTTGTAATTTGAGATTTCTTACAGACAATAAAACTTGATCCCCTATTTGGTATGGTGGACTTGGTCGGTGATGTTGATCATAGTAACGCTTTTGATAATTTTTTGCGTTTGATAAATGAGATTTTAGAATGTCTAACCTTTCCTGAAGGTTATTTGTAAATTCTTTGGCATAACATAAGGTGAACTAACCTCAGTCTTTGTAACAGAAATGGTGTTTGGGTTATACCCATAAGTGGCAAAAAAGGGTGTCATCTTAATGGAAGCTGAAAGAGAATTGTTGTACGAGAATTCTGCCATTGGAAGATAAGTTATCCAATCATCTTGTAAGTGGGTGATGAAACATCTTAGGTATAGTTCTAACGTTTGATTTACTCTTTCAGTTAAGCCATTGGTCTGTGGGTGAAATGCTGTGGAATATCTAGAGTCAACTTTAATTAGTTTGCATAAAGATTTCCAGAAAGAAGAGGTAAACTGTGTCCCTCTGTCAGTGATGATTATATCGGGTAACCCATGTAATTTTACTATATAATCCAAAAATGTTTTAGCAGTAATTAATGCTGAAGGTAAACCTTTCAAAGGTATGAAATGTGCAAGACGTGTTAAATGATCAATTACCACTAAAATTGTAGTAAAATGTTGTGAGTTAGGGAGGTCGACAATAAAATCCATGGAAATGGTACTCCATGGCTTATCTGGAATTGGCAGAGGTGTTAAGAGGCCTATAGGTTTTTTATGTTCAATCTTATTTCTTGCACACCTGTCACAATTAGATACATAATTGTAAATTGTGTGATTCATCTCTGGCCACCAGAAAGTTCTTCTGGTTATTTCAATGGTTTTTTGAATACCAGGATGACCAGATAGGGTTCCATCATGGGTTTGTTTTAAGATGGAGCTTCTGAGTGTTTGGGGTATAAACAGTTAAGAGTTATGATAATATAATCCAGTCTTTGTATCCTTGTTACAGGACGGGGGGATCTCAATGTTAGTTTTTAAGACCTCACTTATTTCTCTTTCTAGAGTTGTCAGAACTCCTATGAATCTTTCTTCAGGTATTATAGAATCATGTTTTATATAATGGTTATTGTCATATATCCTGGATAAGGCATCTGTCTTTGTATTTAAATTACCAGGTTTGTAGCTAATAAGAAAATTAAATTGGCCTAAGAATATAGACCAGCGGGCTTGTCTTGAAGTAAGAGTCTTGCTCATCTTTAGATATTCAAGATTTTTGTGGTCTGTGTAAATAATAAATGGGAGACTAGATCCTTCAAGTAGATGTCGCCATTGTTCTTTATCTCCTATACTATAGTTGTTTTCGGCTTGAGTCAACATCCTTGAGTAAAAAGCAATCGGATGAGTCTCTGTATTTTCTTTATTCCTCTGTGAAAGAATAGCTCCTATTCCAGTATTAGAGGCATCGACTTCGAGTATAAACTGAGATTCAAAATCTGGGATTGCAAGCACTGGAGCTGTTGTAAATTGTTTCTTTAAGGAATCAAAAGATAACTGTGCTTCATCTGTCCATTTATATTTTTGTTTTTTACTAGTTAGTGTTGTAAGTGGTTTAACAATAGTTGAGAAATTATTTATAAACTTTCGGTAAAAATTTGAGAAACCGATGAATCTTTGTAAAGCCTTGACAGTAGTTGGAACTGGCCAATTAAGAATAGAAGTTACCTTTTCTGGGTCCATTTGTATCTTATTAGGTGTAATGATATAACCTAAAATTTTTATCTCCTGAACATGGAAAGAACATTTTTCCATTTTAGCATACAACTTATGTTCCTTTAACCTAGTGAGCACCCAGCGTACATGTTTTACATGCTCTTCCAAATTTTTAGAATAAATGAGTATGTCATCTAAGTATATTATAACACATACATCAGTTAGATCACGGAAGATTTCATTAATGAAATGTTGGAAGGTTGCTGGTGCGTTGCTTAACCCAAATGGCATTACATTGTATTGATAAAGGCCATATCTTGTTCGGAAAGCAGTTTTCCATTCGTCACCTTGTTTGATTCTTATAAGATTATAAGCCCCTTTTAAATCTAGTTTGGAATAAATGGTGGCTCCATGTAGCCGTTCAAGGAGTTCCGGTATTAGTGGTAGGGGGTATCTATTGTTTACCGTTATGTTGCTTAGAGCTCTATAATCTATGATGGGACGTATAGTTCCATCCTTGTTTCTAACGAGAAACATACCTGCTGCTGCAGGAGAGGTAGAATGAGAGATGAACCCTTTACATAGGTTCTCATCTAGATATGATCTTACGAAAGTTAATTCGTTTTGAGAAAGGGGGTATATCTTTCCATGAGGTATCTGACTGCCAGGTATTAAATCAATTGGGCAGTCAAATTCCCTATGTGGAGGTAGACTCTCTGCCTCTTTCATGTCGAAAACCTCTGCCAGATCCTGATAAGGTCTGGGTAGAGCATTCTCCAATGAAGCTAAAGTACAATGTGGATAGCATGTCTTTAAATAGTATGGAGAGTTTAGTTTTAATTAGTTCACCTTCCAGTCAATGCTGGGATTATGCTTTTGTAGCCATATGTAACCAAGAATAAAAGTGTGTAATGAGATGGGAATTAGATCAAATGTGATATACTCAGTGTGCCCATCTTTTGTGGTTATGAGTAGTGGAATAGTATGATGGGTGATGGGTCCATGTTGTGTAAGTGAACCATCTATCAATTTAACAAATACAGGTTTTGCCTTGCACACAATTGGAATTTTATTATTTTTAACAAAAGTTGTATCAATATAGTTTCCTGATGCCCCTGAATCAATCAAGGCTTTGGATTGGATGTTTTTCTGATCCCACTGTAATGAGAAAGATAAAGTCATTTGGGTATCTAATGTTAAATTGTATAATTGAATCTTTTGAAAATGCTTACCCTTCTTTTGTTTGAGAAGTATAGGGCATGTCGCAACTGTATGCTCCTTGTGAGCGCAATAGAGACACAATTTCTCTAGTCTTCTCCTGGATTTCTCCTCTGGAGTGAGAGGGCCTTTGATGACTCCTATTTCCATGGGAGTACTGGAGACAGAAGGTTTTTCATATGAAGGAGAGTAGACAGGGTATCTTTTAGGTGTGGTCTCATATCCGGCTCTTTCTGCTTTTCTTTCGCGGAGTCTGCGGTCCAACGTAGTACTCAGCTTTATAAGTGCTGAAAGAGTATCAGGGATCTCTAAACGTGAGAGTCCATCCTTTAATCCTTCCGAAAGTCCCAGATGAAATTGATTTCTGAGGCTGATTTCGTTCCATTGTGAATCATTAGACCACATCTGAAATTCGGTTATATATTCCTCAACCGTGCGTTTCCCCTGTTTTAGTGAGCGTAGCTTGGTTTCTGCAGTAATCTGTGTGTTTGAATCTTCATATAAGTTTGCCATAGCAAAAAAGAAATCCTGTAATGAGTCTAAAATGGGATTGTTATTTTCAAAAAACCTGTTAGCCCAAGTTCTGGGTTCTCCTTGTAAAAAAGAGATAGTTGTACACACTTTAATTCTTTCTGAATGGTATGTGCGGGGCCTTAAGGAAAAAAGCAGATGACATGCATTTTTAAAATCCCTAAACTCATTACGTTTTCCAGAAAATGGTTGTGGATATTGAATATGAGGTTCTGGATGTTCTGTGGTTTTTGTAGGAAAGCATTCTTTTATTAAAGCTTTTAGTGCAACCATTTCAGCTTGTACTTCTGTTAAACCTTTATTTAAATAATCAAGTTTTTGGTAGACATTGGTTAATTCAGTTTTTACCTCCTGAGGATTCATTTTGTAGGTAATACAGAATTATTCCTTATGACTACTTTCTATGGCCTAGATTTGGAGTTTTGTCGGTAACGACCCGAAAAACTAACGACGGCTTTTTTCTGGCCGCACCATAAAAATAACTCTGGTATCGAGAGTCCACATAAAGGCTGCGTTAGGCTCCAAAAAAGGAGCGTAGAGCATTTTTAACGCAGCTTCAACTCTCCATACCAGAGTTGCTTACGGACGCGGCCAGCCTCAAAAACGTGCTCGTACACGATTCCCCCATAGGAAACAATGGGGCTGTTTGAGCTGAAAAAAAACCAAACACCTGCAAAAAAGCCGCGTTCAGCTCCTAACGCAGCCCCATTGTTTGCTATGCGGTAACCCTTCCTACGTCTGCACTTAACACCCTAACATAAACCCCGAGTCTAAACACCCCTAACCTTACACTTATTAACCCCTTATCTGCCGCCCCCGCTATCGCTGACCCCTGCATATTATTATTAACCCCTAATCTGCCGCTCCGTAAACCGCCGCTACTTACATTATCCCTATGTACCCCTAATCTGCTGTCCCTAACACCGCCGACCCCTATATTATATTTATTAACCCCTAATCTGCCCCCCATAACGTCGCCTCCACCTGCCTACACTTATTAACCCCTAATCTGCCGACCGGACCTGAGCGCTACTATAATAAAGTTATTAACCCCTAATCCGCCTCACTAACCCTATAATAAATAGTATTAACTCCTAATCTGCCCTCCTTAACATCGCCGACACCTAACTTCAATTATTAACCCCTAATCTGCCGACCGAATCTCGCAGCTATTCTAATAAATGTATTAACCCCTAAAGCTAAGTCTAACCCTAATACTAACACCCCCCTAAGTTAAATATAATTTAAATCTAACGAAATTAATTAACTCTTATTAAATAAATTATTCCAATTTAAAGCTAAATACTTACCTGTAAAATAAATCCTAATATAGCTACAATATAAATTATAATTATATTATAGCTATTTTAGGATTTATATTTATTTTACAGGTAACTTTGTATTTATTTTAACCAGGTACAATAGCTATTAAATAGTTAAGAACTATTTAATAGCTAAAATAGTTAAAATAATTACAAATTTACCTGTAAAAGAAATCCTAACCTAAGTTACAAATAAACCTAACACTAGACTATCAATAAATTAATTAAATAAACTACCTACAATTAACCTAACACTACACTATCAATAAATTAATTAAATACAATTGCTACAAATAAGTACAATTAAATAAACTAGCTAAAGTACAAAAAATAAAAAAGAACTAAGTTACAAAAAATAAAAAAATATTTACAAACATTAGAAATATATTACAACAATTTTAAACTAATTACACCTACTCTAAGCCCCCTAATAAAACAACAAAGCCCCCCAAAATAAAAAATGCCCTACCCTATTCTAAATTACTAAAGTTCAAAGCTCTTTTACCTTACCAGCCCTGAACAGGGCCCTTTGCGGGGCATGCCCCAAGAAATTCAGCTCTTTTGCCTGTAAAAAAAAACATACAATACCCCCCCAACATTACAACCCACCACCCACATACCCCTAATCTAACCCAAACCCCCCTTAAATAAACCTAACACTAAGCCCCTGAAGATCATCTTACCTTGTTTTCACCATACCAGGTTCACCGATCGGTCCAGAAGAGCTCCTCCGATGTCCTGATCCAAGCCCAAGCGGGGGGCTGAAGAGGTCCATGATCCGGCTGAAGTCTTCATCCAAGCGGGCCAGAAGAGGTCTTCCATCCGATTGAAGTCTTCATCCAAACGGCATCCATCCGGAGCGAAGCGGCAGCATCCTGAAGACCTCCACCGCGGAACATCCATCCTGGCCGACGACTGAACGACGAATGACGGTTCCTTTAAATGACATCATCCAAGATGGCGTCCCTCGAATTCCGATTGGCTAATAGGATTCTATCAGCCAATCGGAATTAAGGTAGGAATATTCTGATTGGCTGATGGAATCAGCCAATCAGATTTAGCTCGCATTCTATTGGCTGATCGGAACAGCCAATAGAATGCAAGCTCAATCTGATTGGCTGATTGGATCAGCCAATCGGATTGAACTTGATTCTGATTGGCTGATTCCATCAGCCAATCAGAATCAAGTTCAATCTGATTGGCTGATCCAATCAGCCAATCAGATTGAGCTTGCATTCTATTGGCTGTTCCGATCAGCCAATAGAATGCAAGCTCAATCTGATTGGCTGATCGGATCAGCCAATCGGATTGAACTTGATTCTGATTGGCTGATTCCATCAGCCAATCAGAATATTCCTACCTTAATTCCGATTGACTTGTAGAGGAGCTCTGAAAGATCACAGCCGTTAGCGGTCAGAGGCTGTGTGTGTGTGCGGCTTAGTTCCGGGACGCAGAGAAAGAAGATCCGGCGGCGTAGTGATAAGGTTCAAAAATAGAAAGTTCAAAAAGGACTGTAGTTGAATCCAATGAATCCTTAGAGGTACAAGTATTGAACTTGTCGAGGTATGACCTGAAGGATGAAAACTAGAAGCTAACAAGTGTTAGCAAACAAGACACTTCAATTTTCAGGCAAGGAATGATAGTAGATTGCCGCCTTATAAAGGGAGGAGAATAAGCTGGGAGGGGATAGCCCTTAAAGGGATATCACACCTGGTGATTGACAGCACCAGAACTTTACCGGAGATGTTCAGCTCTCCCCGTGCAGTGCGCATGCGCAATCCAATGTTCCCTCCACGCCGGTGCTCCACCCCACCTGAGAGGGACGAAGGAGAGTGCCACTGTGTCAGAGCCTGTTTTTTGTAGCGGAGTACGTCTGACAGCCACTGCCTGGCTAAGACTTCTGCTGCCTGGCTAACACTTCTTAGTCTGACACTGGTGACAAGAAGTTTGAACACTAGTCTGACTCTACCGGTAATACATGTTTGGGGTGAACTGTTATATGGCTGTGTCAATGTTTGACTCAAGCAAGGCACTAATTCTGGCTGGAAGTCTCATAGCCTGTTTACAGAGAACTGGCTGAGGAATGAACCGTCTCTGCAACTCAGCCTTTTGGAAGCAGACTGAGCTGCCGCATTGAGTGTGTTGGGTAACACCGTAGTCGTAATCTAATGTCCATTTGGAGTAAAGTAGGATAACAGTGTTCATCATCTTTTATTTTGCAAATGTTTGCCCCACATTTAAAAAAAAAAAAAAAGCTTATTCTGCTAGATTCACATTTTCAAATGGTCTAGATCACATTCTCAGGACATATATGTCTGTCTAGCTGTGCATGTGTTTGTATAAAAGTGTGTGGGTACATTCGTATGTGTGTATTGATGCATGTGTGTGAATAGTGTATGTGTATGCATGTATAACACACATAGAACCACACAAAAATGTACAGATATACACAGGGGAAGGGGGGGCTTGTATAAAGCCAACAAGTTATTGTAATCATTACTTAAAAAAAGTACAACTTCTTTTCATTTCTCCTTTTTTATTTCATTTCTACTTTTGTGTGCATCAAAAATCTGTATTGAGGGCTAGATCTATAATAATAAATGGGGAAGTTAAGCACTTTGATCAAACTGACAGCTATCCAGCTAAATAGTTCTGTGATTCTGCAGAAAGTAGAATCAAATAACTCTTTAGCTGGTTAGCTCTCAGTTTGATTAAATAAGTCCTGAATACAGTGAATCCTTACTTGCCACTAGCACAGAGTTCCGCACCCAGACTCACAGTTGTCACCTCCACCGGTCCTCACATCACAACTGACTTCACTGTTGTCAAAGACTGTCACCACCCACCACTCACGAGCACTGCACCGACCATGCATATTTTTTTTTCTGCCCTGCCCGGCTGCCCTCAGAGACCCCCACTGCACCACAATTCCTACCTTACTCTTCAGTACTCATCTGCGGTCGTCACCGTCTGGCCATAACAGCCGTCTCCGTCTCGGGTGAACCGTGGGCATCATCACTCACCTCTCACGTGCCTCATTTTCATAGAGAGGTGCAGTGTGAGTCTCAATCATGTGGACAGTGGAGCTAGGCATCCACACAATTTTCCTCTCAGTCAGAGCAGGCTGTTAGGCAGGCCAGACAGCAGCAGGCAGTGCAGCTGTTCAATGTAGCTCCGCCTCCACTGTCAGTGTTACCACACTTTCACCATAGGAAGGCTATAGCAATAGAAGGGCCGGCATCATCTAAGCCAGCCAATTAAGCGCCATTGATTTAGCCAGATAATCAATCGTCATGTAGTTCAGGTCTGACTGTTACTGTAGGAATAAGTAAATTGCACTGTTGCAGCGAGCCAACCCCAGGCGATAATACATTTTAATAAGTCCCTGTCCCACTGTCTCTCATCACACTTCAGGGCGAGAGATGATCCACCTCGGCAGTCAGCAGTAGGCCGGTGCTAGGATTTTTGGCCACACAGGCGAGGATACATTTTGCCGCCCCCCCTATAATTTTAAAGAAAATAATTTCCCATTTGGGTGTTTGCGTATGTGTGCCACTGTGTGAGTAGTATATGTATTTGTGTGTTTGCATGTGCATATGTCTGTGTAGCTGTGCATGTGTTTGTATATAAGTGTGTGGGTACATTCGTGTGTGTGTATCGATGCATGTGTGTATGTGTGTGAATAGTGTGTGTATGTGTATGTATGTATAACACACATAGAACCACACAAAAATGTACAGATATACACAGGGGAAGGGGGGGGGGGGCTTGTATAAAGCCAACAAGTTATTGTAATCATTACTTAAAAAAAAAAAAAACGTTGTTAAAAGTACAACTTCTTTTCATTTCTCCTTTTTTATTTCATTTCTACTTTTGTGTGCATCAAAAATCTGTATTGAGGGCTAGCTATAATATTAAATGGTGAAGTTGAGTGCTTTGATCAAACTGACAGCTATCCAGCTAAATAGTTCTGTGATTCTGCAGAAAGTAGAATCACATAACTCTTTAGCTGGTTAGCTCTCAGTTTGATTAAATAAGTCCTGAATACAGTGAATCCTTACTTGCCACTAGCACAGAGTTCCGCACCCAGACTCACAGTTGTCACCTCCACCGGTCCTCACGACACAACTGACTTCACTGTTGTCAAAGACTGTCACCACCCACCACCCACGAGCACTGCGCCGACCATGCATATTTT
Source organism: Bombina bombina (assembly GCF_027579735.1). Lineage (NCBI taxonomy): Eukaryota > Metazoa > Chordata > Amphibia > Anura > Bombinatoridae > Bombina > Bombina bombina. The sequence goes on along the minus strand of NC_069504.1, from coordinate 263,013,885 downwards.
TTTTTCTGCCCGGCTGCCCTCAGAGACCCCCACTGCACCACAATTCCTACCTTACTCTTCAGTACTCGTCTGCGGTCGTCACCGTCTGGCCATAACAGCCGTCTCCATTTCGGGTGAACCGTGGGCATCATCACTCACCTCTCACATGCCTCATTTTCATAGAGAGGTGCAGTGTGAGTCTCAATCATGTGGACAGTAGAGCTAGGCATCAGCACAATTTTCCTCTCAGTCAGAGCAGGCTGTTAGGCAGGCCAGACAGCAGCAGGCAGCGCAGCTGTTCAAGGTAGCTCCGCCTCCACTGTCAGTGTTACCACACACGCGCCATAGGAAGGCTATAGCAATAGAAGGGCCAGCATCATCTAAGCCAGCCATTAAGCACCATTGATTTAGCCAGATAATCAATCGTCATGTAGGTCAGGTCTGACTGTTACTGTAGGAATAAGTAAATTGCACTGTTGCAGCGAGCCAACCCCAGGCGATAATACATTTTATTAAGTCCCTGTCCCATTGTCTCTCATCACACTTCAGGGCGGGAGATGATCCACCTCGGCAGTTAGCAGTAGGCGCCGCTCTCGGCGCCCCCCTAATGGGGCGCCCAAAGGCAGCTAACTTTACTGCCTTACACAAAGAACCGGCCCTGCGTAACATACAATCCGCCGGTCTCAATCCGACACAGATCGATGCTTACGTCATTACAGATGTTCCGAATACACATTCGGCACTATTTGACACTTTTTAAAACTTATCATATAGTTAACATTTAAGCTCACGGCTATTCCGGCCCAGCGTTCCTGGTTTTCAATCCGCCACCCTGGAGGCCGAGGATGCCATAGGAATCAATGGGAGTCTGAAAGCAGCGAAAGCTTATGTTCGATGCTGCCAGATATCCCATTGATTTATTTGTTAGAAAACAAGTTACGTTTACACCCTAACATAAACCCAGAGTCTAAACACCCCTAATCTGCCGCCCCGACATCGCCGCAACCTACATAATGTTATTAACTCCTATTCCGCACTCCCGGACCCTGCCGCAACCTAAATAAAGTTATTAGCCCATATCCCGCCGCTCCTGGACCCCGCCGCAACGAAATAAATATTTTAAACCCTATTCCTCCGCTCCTGGACTCCGCCACAGCATAAATAAAGTTATTAACCCCTATCCTGCCGCTCCCGGACCCAGCCGCAACTAAATAAATGTATTAACCCCTATTCCACCACTCCCGGACCCCGCCGCAACTAAATAAATGTATTAACCCCTAAACCCCTGGACTCCCACATCACTACCACTAACTAAACCTATTAACCCCTAAACTGCCAGCCCCCCACATCGCTATAAACTAAATTAAGCTATTAACCCCTAAACCTAACAACCCGCTAACTTTACATTAAAATTACATCCCTATCTTATAATAAATGAAAACTTTCCTGTAGAATTAAATTAAACTATATTAAACTATTAATTAACCTATCCTAACTATTATACTAAAATTACATTAAACTACCAATTAAATTAACTATATTACATATTACATTATATTATTACATATTACATTATATTATTACAAAATAAAAACGAATTACACCTAAACTAATAGCCCTATCAAAATAGAAAAGCCCCCCCCCCCCCAAAATATAAAAAAAACCTAGCCTACAATAAACTACCAATGGCCCTTAAAAGGGACTTTTGCGGGGCATTGACCCACAGAAATCAGCTCTTTTACCTGTAAAAAAAATAATACAAACACCCCCCAACAGTAAAACCCACCACTCAACCAACCAACCCCCCAAATAAAAACCCTATCTAAAAAACCTAAGCTCCCCATTGTCCTGAAAAGGGCATTTGTATGAGCATTGCCCTTAAAAGGGCATTTAGCTCTTTTACATGCCCAGACCCTACTCAAAAATTAAACCCACCCAAAAAACCCTTAAATAAACTTAACACTAACCCCCGACGATCCACTTACAGTTTTTGAAGTTCAACTTGAAGGATCCATCCAGCCAGCAAGAAGTCTTCATCCGGGCGGCAAGAAGTCTTCATCCATGCGGCCTCTTCTATCTTCATCCATCCGGCGTGGAGCGGGTCCATCCTGAAGACATCCGGCGAGAAGCTCCTCTTCAATACGGTCTCCGCCGTAAACTGGATCTTGAATGCAAGTGACGTCATCCAAGATGGCGTCCCTTGCATTCCTATTGGCTGAAAGGTTCCAATCAGCCAATAGGATTAGAGCCGCTAAAATCCTACGGCGGAGACCGTATTGAAGAGGAGCTCCTTACCAAATGTCTTCAGGATGGATCTGCTCCGCGCTGGATGGATGGCCAGGGATTTAGAGGTTAATACGTTTGTTTAGTTGCGGTTGGGTCCGGGAGCAGCGGAATAGGGGTTAATACTTTTATTTAGTTGCGGCGGGGTCCGGGATCGGCGGAATAGGGGTTAATACTTTTATTTAGTTGCGATGGGGTCCGGGAGAGGCGGAATAGGGGTTAATACTTTTATTTAGTTGCGGTGGGGTCTGGGAGCGGCGGGATAGGGGTTAAACATTTTAGTATAGTGGCGGCGTTTAATGACAGGGTATAAATAAAGTTGGTAAAAAGCCGAATAGCAGCGAGATCGATGACTGCTATTTAACAACAGTCCGATGCTCATCACCCCATACTTGGTGCGCGGCTGTTTGCTGGCTTTTTTTATAAATATGGAGAGCGTATTCTGATCCGCGGCCGTGATGTTAGGCGATGTTAGGCGAGCATATTGGTGCAGTCGAATGCAACAAAGTTACTGTTGATAAATATCCCCCATGATCTCAAAAAGAGGGATTACAGACAAAATTACTAAAGTTATTGATCAATTATATACTTTTGGTAAACTCTTTACTTAGTTTCATAGTTTAGCAAATCTGACCTCAGTATAATATCTAACACCCTAAGGGGCCGATTTATCAAGGGCCGAATGGCCCCTGATGCCCCTGTTTCCGTGCGAGCTTCAGGCTCGCCGGAAATGACAGTTATGAAGCAGCGGTCATAAGACCGCTGTTCCATAACTGGCCAGCTGCCTCTGAGGCTGTGGTCTGCAATCCGCCCAATCCTATATGATCGGGTTGATTGACACCCCCTACTAGCGGTCGATTGGCCACGAATTGGCAGGCTGCAGCATTGCACAAGCAGTTCACCAGAACTGCTTGTGCAATGTGAAATGCCGACAGCGTATGCTTTCGGCATTGAGCAATGTTTGTCGAACATGATATGCTACAGCGTATCATGTCAGACAGACAATGATATATCGGCCCCTAAGTATCTTTTGCCTTTCTATTGAGCACAAAACAAACTAAGGTAAATCATCTTTTACAGGAGCAAGAAATAAGAGGGATTATATAAAAAAAAATTACAGTTATCAGTCTATCATATAATAATAATGTACTCGTCTCTTAATTTCTGAATTTAACAGCTAAGACACTCAGTATAGGATCAAAACCCTTAGTATCTTTACTGTTTGAATGCTGCTGGGCTCAAAACAAACTAAGGTGGATCACATTTTACAAAAGTAAAGAGTAAGAGGGATTACAACAGAAATTACTATGGCATATCCGGAAACAAACATATTAGCAAAGCTTAGAGAAGAACATCCCAGAAAAAAGACAATATACTTTGAAGAGCTAAGTCTTAAGATAAGACTATGGGGCCAATTTAACAAGCTGTCAATCGACCCCAATGCAGCTGTTTCTGCGCGAGCCTTCAGCCTCACCGGAAACAGCAGTTAAGAAGCAGCGGTCTTAAGACTGCTGCTCCTTATCTCGTACGCCTCCTCTGAGGCTGCGGACATCAATTCGCCCAATCGTATACGATCGGGTTAATTGACACCCCCTGCTAGCGGCAAATTGGCTGTGAATCTGCAGGGGGCAGCATTGCAAAGCAGTTCGCCAGAACTGCTTGTGCAATGTTAAATGCCAACAGCGTATGCTGTCGGCATTCAGCGATGTCTGTCGGACATGATCCACTCAGCGGATCATGTCGGACAGACACTTGATTAATCAGCCCCAATAGCTGTATTTTCCTGGAATCAAACGCCTAGATTTAGAGTTTTGTCGGTAAAGACCCGTGGTGCTAACGAGCCTTTTTTTCCAGCGCACCCTTAAGCCAACGCTGGTATTACGATTTGTCTGAATGGCTGCGTTAGCCTCAGAAAAGGGAGCGTTGAGCATAATTTAGCTCCACTTCAACCCTCAATACCAGCGTTGCCTACGGTAGGGGTAAGCTGGAAAAACATGCTCGTGCACGATATCCCCATAGGATACAATGGGGCTTATCTGACTGAAAAAACCTAACACCTGCAAAAAAGCAGCGTTCAGCTCCTAACGCAGCCCCATTGTTTCCTATGGGGAAACATTCTCTAAATCTACACCTAACACCCTAACATGAACCCCGAGTCTAAACACCCCTAATCTTACGCTTATTAACCCCTAATCTTCAGCCCCCGCTATCGCTGACACCTGCATTATATTATTAACCCCTAATATGCTGCTCCGGACACCGCCGCAAAATACATTATAGCTATGAACCCCTAATCTGCTGTCCCTAACATCGCCGACACCTACATTATATTTATTACCCCCTAATCTGCCCCCCCAACGTCGCCGCCACCTACCTACACTTATTAACCCCTAATCTGCCGACCGGACATCGCCGCCACTATAATAAATGTATTAACCCCTAAACCGCCGCACTTCTGCCTCGCAAACACTATAATAAAATGTATTAACCCCTAATCTGCCCTCCTTAACATCACCGCCACCTACTTACAATAATTAACCCCTAATCTCCCGCCCCCAACGTCGCCGCTACTATAATAAAGTTATTAACCCCTAAACCTAAGTCTAACCCTAACCCTAACACCCCCTAACTTAAATATAATTTAAATAAAACGAACTAAATTTACTATAATTAAATAAATTATTCCTATTTAAAACTAAATACTTACCTATAAAATAAACCCTAATATAGCTACAATATAACTAATAGTTACATTGTAGCTATTTTAGGATTTATATTTATTTTACAGGCAACTATGTATTTATTTTAACTAGGTACAATAGCTATTAGATAGTTATTAACTATTTAATAGCTACCTAGTTAAAATAATTACAAAATTACCTGTAAAATAAATCCTAACCTAAGTTACAAATACACCTAACACTACACTATCAATAAATGAATTAAATAAATTTCCTACAATTATCTAAACCAAAATACAATTAAATAAACTAAACTATAATAAAAACAAACAAACACTAAATTACAGAAAATAAAAAAAAATTACAAGAAGTTTAAACTAATTACACCTAATCTAAGCCCCCTAATAAAATAAAAAAGCCCCCCAAAATAATAAAATGCCCTACCCTATCCTAAATTACAAAGTAATTAGCTCTTTTACCAGCCCTTAATAGGGCTTTTTGTGGGGCATTGCTCCAAAGTAATCAGCTCTTTTACCTGTAAATAAAAATACAATACACCCCCTCCAACATTACAACCCACCACCCACATACCCCTACTCTAAAACCCACCCAACCCCCCCTTAAAAGAACCTAACACTAGCCCCTTGAAGATCTCCCTACCTTGAGTCGTCTTCACTCAGCCGAGCTGAATTCTTCATCCAAGCGGGGCAGAAGAGCTCCTCAATCCGATTGAAGTCTTCATCCAAGCGGGGCAGAAGAGGTCTTCCATCCGATTGAAGTGTTCATCCATGCAGCATCTTCTATCTTCATCCATCCGGAGCGGAGCGGCAGCATCCTGTAGACCTCCGACGCGGAACATCCATCTTGGCTGACGACTGAACGACGAATGACGGTTCCTTTAAATGACGTCATCCAAGATGGTGTCCCTCGAATTCTGATTGGCTGATAGGATTCTATCAGCCAATCGGAATTAAGTAGGAAAAATCTGATTGGCTGATTCAATCAGCCAATCAGATTGAAGTTCAATCCGATTGGCTGATCCAATCAGCCAATCGGATTGACCTCGCATTCTATTGGCTGATCGGAACAGATGACTCAAGGTAGGGAGATCTTCAGGGGGTTAGTGTTAGATTTTTTTTAAGGGGGGTTTGGGTGGGTTTTAGAGTAGGGGTATGTGGGTGGTGGGTTGTAATGTTGGGGGGTGTATTGTATTTTTATTTACAGGTAAAAGAGCTGATTACTTTGGGGCAATGCCCCGCAAAAAGCCCTTTTTTGAGGGCTGGTAAAAGAGCTGATTACTTTGTAATTTAGGATAGGGTAGGGCATTTTATTATTTTGGGGGGCTTTTTTATTTTATTAGGGGGCTTAGATTAGGTGTAATTCGTTTAAACTTCTTGTAAAAAATTTTTATTTTCTGTAATTTAGTGTTTTTTTTTTTATTATAGTTTAGTTTATTTAATTGTATTTTAGTTTAGCTAATTGTAGGTAATTTATTTAATTAATTTATTGATAGTGTAGTGTTAGGTGTATTTGTAACTTAGGTTAGGATTTATTTTACAGGTAATTTTGTAATTATTTTAACTAGGTAGCTATTAAATAGTTAATAACTATTTAATAGCTATTGTACCTAGTTAAAATAAATACAAAGTTGCCTGTAAAATAAATATAAATCCTAAAATAGCTACAATGTAACTATTAGTTATATTGTAGCTATATTAGGGTTTATTTTATAGGTAAGTATTTAGTTTTAAATAGGAATAATTTATTTAATTATAGTAAATTTATTTCTTTTTATTTAAATTATATTTAAGTAAGGGGGGTGTTAGGGTTAGGGTTAGACTTAGGTTTAGGGGTTAATAACTTTATTATAGTAGCGGCGACGTTGGGGGTGGAAGATTAGGGGTTAATAATTGTAGGTAGGTGGTGGCGATGTTAGGGAGGGCACATTAGGGGTTAATACAATTTATTATAGTGTTTCTGAGGCAGGAGTGTGGCGGTTTAGGGGTTAATACATTTATTATAGTGGCGGCGAGGTCCGGTCGGCAGATTAGGGGTTAATAAGTGTAGGTAGGTGGTGGCGATGTTGGGGGCAGCAGATTAGGGGTTCATAGGGATAATGTAGGTTGCGGCGGTGTCCGGAGCGGCAGATTAGGGTTTTAAAAAATTTATTATAGGGTTTGCGATGTGGGGGTCCTCGGTTTAGGGGCTCATAGGTAGTTTATGGGTGTTAGTGTACTTTATAGCACAGTAGTTAAGAGCTTTATGTTCCCGCGTTAGCCCATAAAACTATTAACTACAGACTTTTTTTGCGGTTGGAGTCTTGTCGGTAGAGGCTCTACTGCTCACTTCTTCCAAGACTCGTAATAGCAGCATTAGGCAAATCCCATAGAAAAGATAGGATACGCAATTGGCGTAAGGAGATCTGTGGTAGCCTCGAGTCGCGGAAAGAAAGTGAGCGGTAGACCCTTTCCTGCCTGACTCTAAATACCGGCGGGCGGTAAAAAGCAGCGTTAGGACCCTTAACGCTGCTTTTTAACCCTAACGCAGAACTCTAAATCTAGGCGAAAGATTGTACAGATTTTTAAGTTACATTGCAGCTTTATACTTTTCTAACCATAAAACCCCACATTTTTCTTTCATGATTCAGATAAAGAATACAATTTTAAACAACTTTCCAATTTACTTCTATTATAACATTTTCTTTGTTTTCTTGTTATCTTTTGTTGAAAGCTCAGGAGTGTGCACGTGTCTGCAGTACTATATGGTAGCAGTTTTGCAACAATATTTATACATTAGCAAAAGCACTATTTCCTGTCATGTAGTGCTTCAGGCATGTGCATGCCACCTACCTAGGTATCTCTCCAACAAAGAATAACATGAGAACAATTTGATAATAGAAGGAAATTGGAAATATTTTTAAAATGGTATTCTTTATTTGCATAATGAAAGAATTTTTTTGGGTTTCACGTCCCTTTAAGGACAGAAGGGGTAAAGACTCAAGCCACAGAGGCAAACAAACATCCTCCCAAAAATAATACATATGATGATACATAGTATTGCAAAATATAGCCTTTTGTTAGAGCCAAGCTGAGGAAGTTAGCCACAAAACAGCAGTATGTATATTCAGGGCCGGAGAGAAAACAGAAACACAGTACTTATCTATGATGCAGGAAATTCTTCTTATAGGGAAAGTCAACTCAAATGTTTTATTGTTTATTAAGATAGATAATCCCTTAAAGGGACAGTACACTGTAAAATTGTTTTTCCATAAATGTATTTTAAATGACTTGTTATACCCACTGGGAGTGTAATTTCTTCTGCTGGCTGTGTTTACAAAGCTTATCTATAGCTTGGCCCTGTGGCCACAAACTTTCAGAATAGGTGGGGATACCACTTGCTAAATCAACTATTTCAAATGCCAATATAAGGGTAAAGGAACTACTTGTAAACAATGTAATACACTCCAGTGGATAATTGGGAACAAATTAAAGGGGAGACATTTTTTGAGTAAACTGTCCCTTTAATATACTTGCATTAAACATCCATTCACCTTCCAATATCTCAGGTTGGAGGAACATTTACAGTGCTGAACCAAAGAAAAAAAATGTTATTCTTGTTTATAATCTAGGAACCCGTTATACAGGTTAGCAGTCTTTAAATGAACATTCCAGCCAGAATTGGAATGCACACGGGTGCATTTCATATTTAAATAGTTACATGTATTAGCAAAAATGCTTCTAGTAAAAGTTTCAAGAATGTACTTAAAGGGACACTAAACCCCCAAAAATTATTTCATGTTTCAGATAGAGAATACAATTTTAAATAACATTCCAATTGACATTTATTATATAATTTGCTTCATTCTTAAGATATCCTTTGTTGAAGAAACAACAATGCATATGTGTCAGCCAATCACACAAGGCATCTATGTGCATCTACCAATCAGCAGCTACTAAGCATAGCTAGATATGCTTTTCAGCAAAGAATATCAAGAGAATGAAGCAAATTAGATAATAGAAGTAAATTAGAAAGTTGTTTAAAATTGCATACTCTTTCTAAATCATGAAAGAAAAATTTGGGGTTTCATGTCCCTTTAAGTTTGCTCAGTGCGCCAGAGAACTTGCTCAGAGAACCTTTTAGTATCTAGTAATAACTCAATGTGCATCATTGCTGACAGGATAGAAGCCCCACTGCCTCTCTGAGAAGTTGCATTCAGGCACAGTCTACTCCAAAAATGTTATTGTTTAAAAAGATAGATAAACTCTTTATTACCCATTCCCCAGTTTTGCATAACCAACACTGTTACATTAATATATTTTTTTTTTACTTCTGTGATTACCTTGTATCTAAACCTCTGCAGACTGTCCCTTTATCTCACTTCTTTTTACAAACTTGCATTTTAGCCAATCAGTATTGACTCACAAATAACTCTAAGGGAGTGAGCACAATTGTATCTTTGTGGCACACATGAACTAGCGCTGTCTAGCTGTGAGAAACGGTCAAAATACACTGAGATTTGAGGCGGGCTTAGAAATCAGCACATCAGCCTACTTAGGTTTAGCTGTCAACAAAGAATACCAAGAGAACGAAGGAAATTGGATGATAAAAGTACAATGGACAGTTGTTTAAAATTGCATGCCCTATCTGAATCATGAAAGATTAATTTTGACTAGACGCACGTGAAAAGTGCTAACAATAAAACATTGATAACTTTTACTAGAAGCATTTTTGTCAGTATATGTATATTTTACAATGTTTCTATCTAGACATAAAATTAATCTATTCTATAACAATTTTAACTGCAATTAAGCTATAGTTGCTACAAAAGCAAAATCTTGATCTTGGATATTCATGTTTTAGTTCTTCGTTGTTCATGGTCTTCTGGATTTGTCTATACTATAGGTTCTCTGTAACAACCTGGTTAGAATAGAAAGATTTATTTATATAAAAAACAAACAAAAAACCCCAATAGTGTACATCTTTATATATATATATATATATATATATATATATATATATATATATATATATATATATATATATATATATATATATATATTTATTTATTTATTTTGAAATATAGCAAACTTCAGGCTTTCTTGTGCATCATCTTTAGAAGAGGCTTCCTTCTGGGACCACAGCCATGCAGACCCATTTGATGCAGTGTGTGGCGTATGGTCTGAGCCCTGTCAGGCTGACCCCCCCCCCCCACCCCTTCAACCTCTGCAGCAATGCTGGCAGCACTCATACATCTATTTTCCAAAGACAACCTCTGGATATGACACTGAGCAGTGCACTCAACTTCTTTGGTCGACCATGGCAAGGCCTGTTCTGAGTGGAACCTGTCCTGTGAAACCGCTGTATGGTCTTGCCCACCATGCTGCAGCTCAGTTTTAAGGTCTTGGCAATCTTCTTATAGCCTAGGCCATCTTCATGTAGAGCAACAATTCTTTTTTTTAGATCCTCAGAGAGTTCTTTGCCATGAGGTGCCATGTTGAACTTCCAGTGACCAGTATTAGAGAGTGTGAGAGCGATAACACCAAATTTAACACACCTGCTCCCCATTCGCACCTGAGACCTTGTAACACTAGTGAGTCACATGACACCGGGGAGGTAAAATGGCTAATTTGGCCCAATTTGGACATTTCCACTTAGGGGTGTACTTACTTTTGTTGCCAATGGTTTAGACATTAATGGCTGTGTGTTGAGTTATTTTGAGGGGACAGCAAATTTACACTGTTATACAGGCTGTACACTCACTACTTTACATTGTAACAAAGTGTCATTTATTCAGTGTTGTCAAATGAAAAGATATAATAAAAGACTTACAAAAATGTGAGGGGTGTACTCACTATTGTGGGATACTGTATATTTAAAGTAAAAACAAAATCCCCATAGACTTCAATGGAAATACATTTCAGTGCCCCAACACCCCACATCCGCAAACTTTAGCTTCCAAAAACTGCCTAGTGCAGTTATTTTTTTTGTTTTGGCTTTAAATGCTTTTATTAGGATTTTTCCAAGATATATATAGAAAAACATTAAACAAACATACAAATTGAACTCAGTAACTACAATAGATGAAACATTGCCACAATCATACAATCATTCTTATGACAGTAAGACTCGAGGTTAGCTATTACTATTTGGGTTAGATGACAGATATCAATCAGCCGTCGCCTAAATATGGAAACTATCTGTGAGTGGAGTAGTAGTGAGAGTGACTTCCTCCTGACTGTTATGGATTAGCCACACTGTGTAACTGTGTTACAGTACTAGGTTTAGAGAGATCGAAGCTAGGGGTATTATTGTGTGGTCGGTAGTTGAGAGATTATAAGGGAGTGAATTGCTACTGGCTGTTTACATATTCCTCCCATAAGAATATTATGTTATGAAATTCTTCTGTTCGCTTAGTGTTGATGTAGTGGTATTTTTCCAATTGAAGATAATGCGTGACTTTTGTTTTCCAAACTGTAAGAGATGGCAAGTTTGTTTTTTTCCAATTAAAGGGCCATAATACCCAAATGTTTAAACACTTGAAAGTGATGCAGCATAGCTGTAAAAAGCTGATTAGAAAAAATCACCTGAACATCTCTATGTAAAAAAGAAAGATATTTTACCTCAAAAGTTCCTCAGTAGCCACCTCCCATTGTAAAGGATTTCTAAGCAGCATATTAGTGTGTTTGTCCTGGGACATCTGAAGGGACTAGCATCGTGCACTCTCATATTATTTCACCAATCAGGTAAAGGAAGCTTACTATGAAATCTCATGAGAGTTAAGTCAAATCTCATGAGATCACAGTAAGAGTTCATGACCTCAGCACTGCTGATGCTGATTGGCTGTTGTTCATTTCTTCATTTTTTTTAAATTTGTTTACCTGCAGCTGGGAGCAGCTGAGTATAACTTTTTACACAGAACTTACTCTGCTGAGCTGAGGAAATTGTGAGGTAAAATATCTTCCTTTTTTACATAGAGATGCTCAGGTGATATTTTCCTGTCAGCTTTTTACAGTTATACTGCATCAGTTTCAAGTGATTTAGCATATGAGTATTATGTCCCTTTAAGTGGTATTAGTCTCTTTGCTGAGTTGATCATGATAGTGAGGAGTGTTTGTTTTAATTTGCATGTGATTTTAGGAAATTTGTTAAAGAGAAAAACCCAAGGTGTAAACTGGAGTGGTGCACCTAAAACTTTTTCGATTTCTGGTTTAAGGGAGTGCCAAAAGGATTTTGCTATCTGGCAGGTCCACCAAATGTGTGCAAAAGTTGCTGGTTCTCCGCATTCCCTCCAGCACATGGTGGTCGTGTTGGGAAATAAATGGTGTAATCGGGCAGGTGTATAATACCATCTGCTTAATAGTTTTATATTAATTTCCAACATCGAAATAGATGATGAGGCTTTCGTCATTTTATGGAAAATGATGGTCCAGTCTTGTGGGTCTAGGGTAGTTTCAAGATCCGCTTCCCACTTAGCAATATATGTAGGAGGTGCCGAATGGGACACCTGCGACAGCATTTTATATGTTAAAGATAAGATTCCTCTCTGTGGGTGTGGTTGGAAGCATATTGTTTCAAATTGGGAGAGGCGCCTTTTCAGTTGAGGTCTAAAAGGATGTGTTAATAGGTAGTGTTTCAGCTGTGTGTAGGTATACCAGTTTTGAAAGTGCATCCCGAGGATATCGCAAATTGCCTGCTGTGGTTGAATTTCTTTATCTTTATATAAAAGATGATGTGGGACTGAGCTTTGTAGGGAGGGGGCGAGATGGGTTGTGTTAGTTATCTTTGTCATAAATGAGAACAGTGTATTTTTGCTGACCGGTGTTAAAGGGGAATATGCGGTGGAGATCGCGGGGTGTTTCTTAAGTATCTAATCCCATTGTCTAAACGTTTCATGCACCAACCTTGGGGTTGTGTGTAATAATTTACGTTGGACATTGGGAATACAACAATTCCCACATAGGTGGTGTTTATCGGAGAGTGATTGCTCCAGTTGGATCCACTCTTGTTCATGTTGTGTTTGCACCAATCGACAATTCATGTGAGGAATACTGCCTGTCTATAGCGTGATAGATTAGGGGCTCCGATCCCTCCTAACTCCTTTGGGCTATATAAAGTAGAGGTTGCAATGCGGAGCCGTTTGTGTGACCATATGAAACAATTAATTTGTTTTTGCTGGGAGAATAGTAGATGTTCTGGGAGGGGGTTTGGGAGAGTTTGTAGGAAATATAGGATTTTAGGTAAAATGATCATTTTGATCGCGTTAATTTTCCCCAGCCAAGAAAGAGATTTGAGGTTCCATGAGTTAAGGGTGTTTTGAGTTGTCAAGTTGAGGGTTTTATAGTTTAAGGAAATTATAGTTTCTACAGATGGTGATATGTATACTCCTAGATATTTGATGGCCTTTGGCTGTATGTGGAAATGGTACCGCTGTTGGATTCTATCTATTATATTTGAGTGTAAATGTATGGCCAATAGTTCTGATTTTGAGATATTAATTTTGAAATTGGAATATATGCCATAATTTTGTAGTGTTTGCATCAGAGGGGGTAATGACTTCTCGGGATCTGTTAACGTTAAAAAGATGTCGTCCGCATATAAGGTTATCTTATATATAGCAGGTCCGATCTCGAATCTCTGAATGTCAGTATTGTTTCGAACATGTGAGGCAAGCACTTCCATTGCCATTATAAATAGAAGGGGCGAAAGTGGACAACCCTGCCTTGTTCCATTAACAATTTTGAAAGGGGATGAAATGGAGTCATTTAATTTAATTTTGGCCTGTGGGCTATTGTAGAGGGTGAATATTTTTCCTATATCTATATCTCTTGAGGGAAGCCAAATGTGTGCATGGTTTGCTTCAGAAAAGACCAGTCTAGCCTATCAAAGGCCTTTTCTGCATCCATAGATAGAAATATCAACGGGATTCTTTGGGTTGTTGCATATTCCATGAGGTCTATTATTTTGGTAGTATTGTCCCTAGCTTCTCTAGAGCGTGTGAAGCCTGCTTGGTTGATTTGTATGATTGAGGGTAGGATTAGGTTTATTCTAGTGGCTATGATCTTTGCAAAAAGTTTTACATCAAAATTCAAGAGGGAAATGGGGCGGAAATTCGCAGGTGTATCTGGCTTACCTGGCTTCGGGAGCACAACCACTTGGGCTTCTAACATTGAAGATGGGAAGGGATTGTCATCAGTTACTTCATTAAACATCGTGGTGAGGTGAGGTGTTAGTGCGGTCGAAAAGGTCTTATAGTATTTGGCTGTAAAGCCATCTGGCCCGGGGCTTTTCCCGATTTTTAAGGTCTTAATGGCTATTTGAACTTCTCGAGGGGATATTGGTTTGTTATGTTGATTTTTTTGATCATCTGTCAGCACTGGCATTGGGTATTTTGTGATATACTCTATAAGCTTATCTGGGTGGTCTGCTGTGGGATCTTCTTTCTGGAGGTTGTACAGTGAGGTATAGTATTCCTGAAAGGACTGCAAGATATCTGGAGTAGTTTGGAGTGGATTCCCTTTGGGGTTATGTAATTCATAGATGTGGGACTTGAATCGTTTTTTCTTTAACGCTCTGGCTAAAAGTTTACCTGCTCTATTATTTTCGAAATAAAACATGCTGTTGGTTTTTTTACATTGGGATTGATATTCTATGTCCAAGAAGTTGTCTAGTTCTTCTCGGGTTGTTTGGATTTTGGTTAGAATATTAATGTTTGTTGGGGATTGCTTGTGTACGTACTCAAGCTGTGCATATTTTGTTGTTAGTTCTTGGTATCTTTTGCGATTAGTCTGTGAGTGATGAGCTTTTATTTTGATCAACTCCCCACGGAGTACACACTTATGTGCCTCCCAAATAGTGAAGTTGTTATCGATCGAGCGTGAGTTTATGATGAAGTATTCCTCAATAGATCTAGTTAGTTTGGGGATTAAGTCTGGGTGATCAAGAAGGCTATAATCCATTTTCCACTGGTATGGGGTGAGGGGGGTATTGGGCCAGGTAAATTTAAGTTGGACAGATGAATGGTCTGACCAAAAAGTAGGTATTATGTTGCATCTATTTATGCGGGAGAGGCCGCTCTGGTTTGTGAGGATGTAGTCTAGTCTACTGTAGGATTTGTTGGGGAGGGAAAATAAAGTATAATCTCTCCTCTCTCGGTGCATGAATCTCCAGGCATCATAAAGATTCATGTCTCTTATTCCTTGCCAAATGGCTCTAGAAAGTTTTTGGGGAATTTGAATGTTTACATTGGTGCTGTTGATAACGGGTTGTAAAGGTACATTGAAGTCGCCAGATAGAAAGATTGGGCCTTTGGTTAAGTCTAGTATCTTCGAGAACATATTGCAAAAAAAGGGGAGTTGGTGGGTGTTAGGAGCATATATGTTTATGAGTGTTATGAGTCTACCATACAGTTGATCTGCCAGACCAAGAAATAGACCTTCCTTATCTGCTACTCTTTTGATGATAGTGAATGGGGTAGATTTATGTATTAAAATACTCACTCCATTTTTTTTGCTTGGGCTGGTGCTTTGGAAATGTGTGGTGAAGTGTTTTCCGTAGTATTTGGGTATATTATGTGATTTAAAGTGTGTTTCCTGAAGGAAGAGTATATCTATATGGCGCTTTGTTAAATCGGACAGGGCTTTGGATCTTTTTTGTGGCAAATTAAATCCCTTTACGTTTTGAGTCAGGAGAGTCAGTTGAGGAGGCGGGTCATGGGTCAATGATGGCATTGTAGGGATGTGGGTGTTCGTGATGTGATTGAATGCTAAGGCGTGTATTGATGTGAGGCTCAAGAGTAGTGTGTGTGATTGTGATCATTACAACAGGTGTTAAAATTGCAACAAAATTAACATATATCATGCAACAGTATAACCATCTTTTCTGAAAGAAAAACATAATAAACAAACTAAACACATTAAACAAATTGAACATACAAATGGCTCTCTGCCTAATATAGGTCATTTCTGAGAATGCTCGTGAAGGGGAATACAATTGGCTAACCCTTAAGGTATATATATGGTTATCAATCCCATGGTTTAAAGATAATAGAAACTTTTGTAATTCAAATATATAGTGAATGTTTCACTTAGCGGAGCACATAAGTTCTGATCTATGCTCAGTCGAGCGTACCAAGACATTAATTATCTGTAGTGTAAGGTTTATATCCCAAAGTGATAGTTAATTTACTTGGTGTAAGTGAAATAACACCTTCTCAGAATATATAAGTGCATGGTTATTGCTGGGGTACATAGTTGCACCTTCTAGAGTTAACAAATATTCCAAACAGTACAGAACTTTGCATAACAATAAAACACAGAGGCATTTTCTATATACTTATCAGAACTTCAATACAGAATGGAAGGTCTCTCGCAAGTTCAATGGATTGAGTCTTTATATGTATCATGGCTTTGCAGTGAAGCAAGCGGTTATATCGGATGAATACGAGGGGACTGAGGCTGGTTGGGGTTTTTACTCTGTCTGCCAGCAGCAGACCTTTCGGCGTGAGTGGGTCTCTGTTATTGCTTAGTGTTGAGGGCCTAGACTGGCTTTGTATGGTGGAGTCAGGTGGAGGGTCTATCCCCAACAGTCCATTAACAATTTTGAAAGGGGATGAAATGGAGTCATTTAATTTAATTTTGGCCTGTGGGCTAATGTAGAGGGTGAATATTTTTCCTATAATCTCTTGAGGGAAGCCAAATGTGTGCATGGTTTGCTTCAGAAAAGACCAGTCTAGCCTATCAAAGGCCTTTTCTGCATCCATAGATAGAAATATCGACGGGATTCTTTGGGTTGTTGCTTATTCCATGAGGTCTATTATTTTGGTGGTATTGTCCCTAGCTTCTCTAGAGGGTGTGAAGCCTGCTTGGTTGATCTGTATGATTGAGGGTAGGATTAGGTTTATTCTAGTGGCTATGATCTTTGCAAAAAGTTTTACATCAAAATTCAAGAGGGAAATGGGGCGGAAATTTGCAGGTGTGTCTGGGGGCTTACCTGGCTTCGGGAGCACAACCACTTGGGCTTCTAACATTGAAGATGGGAAGGGATTGTCATCAGTTACTTCATTAAACATCATGGTGAGGTGAGGTGTTAGTGCGGTCGAAAAGGTCTTATAGTATTTGGCTGTAAAGCCATCTGGCCCGGGGTTTTTCCTGATTTTTAATGTCTTAATGGCTATTTGAACTTCTTGAGGGGATATTGGTTTGTTAAGTTGATTTTTTTGATCATCTGTCAGCACTGGCATTGGGTATTTTGTGATATACTCTATAAGCTTATCTGGGTGGTCTGCTGTGGGATCTTCTTTCTGGAGGTTGTATAGTGAGGTATAGTATTTGTGAAAGGACTGCAAGATATCTGGAGTAGTGTGGAGTGGATTCCCTTTGGGGTTATGTAATACATAGATGTGGGACTTGAATCGTTTTTTCTTTAACGCTCTGGCTAAAAGTTTACCTGCTCTATTATTTTCGAAATAAAACATGCTGTTGGTTTTTTTACATTGGGATTGATATTCTATGTCCAAGAAGTTGTCTAGTTCTTCTTGGGTTGTTTGGATTTCGGTTAGAATATTAGTGTTTGTTGGGGATTTCTTGTGTATGTTCTCAAGCTGTGCATATTTTGTTGTTAGTTCTTGGTATCTTTTGCGATTAGTCTGTGTGTGATGAGCTTTTATTTTGATCAACTCCCCACGGAGTACACACTTATGTGCCTCCCAAATAGTGAAGTTGTTATCGATCGAGCGTGAGTTTATGGTGAAGTATTCCTCAATAGATCTAGTTAGTTTGGGGATTAAGTCTGGGTGATCAAGAAGGCTATCATCCATTTTCCACTCGTATGGGGTGAGGGGGGTATTGGGCCAGGTAAATTTAAGTTGGACAGATGAATGGTCTGACCAAAAAGTAGGTATTATGTCGCATCTATTTATGTGGGAGAGGTCGCTCTGGTTTGTGAGGATGTAGTCTAGTCTACTGTAGGATTTGTTGGGGTGGGAAAAGAAAGTATAACCTCTCCTCTCTCGGTGCATGAATCTCCAGGCATCATAAAGATTCATATCTCTTATTCCTTGCCAAATGGCTCTAGAAAGTTTTTGGGGAATTTGAATGTTTACATTGGTGCTGTCGATAGCGGGTTGTAAAGGTACATTGAAGTCGCCAGATAGAAAGATTGGGCCTTTGGTTAAGTCTAGTATCTTCGTGAACATATTGCGAAAAAAGGGGAGTTGGTGGGTGTTAGGAGCATATATGTTTATGAGTGTTATGGGTCTACCATACAGTAGACCTGTCAGACCTAGAAATCGACCTTCCTTATCTGCTACTCTTTTGATGATAGTGAATGGGGTAGATTTATGTATTAAAATGCTCACTCCATTTTTTTTGCTTGGGCCGGTGCTGTGGAAATGCGCGGTGAAGTGTTTTCCGTAGTATTTGGGTATATTATGTGATTTAACGTGTGTTTCCTAAAGGAAGAGTATATCTATATGGTGCTTTGTTAAATCGCACAGGGCTTTGGATCTTTTTTGTGGCGAATTAATGGGTTGAGTTTATACGTATCATGGCTTTGCAGTGAAGCAAGCGGTGATATTGGATGAATACGAGGGGACTGTGGCTGGTTGGGGTTTTTACTCTGTCTGCCAGCAGCAGACCTTTCGGGCGTGAGTGGGTCTCTGTTATTGCTTAGTGTTGAGGGCCTAGACTGGCTTTGTATGGTGGAGTCAGGTGGAGGGTCTATCCCCAACAGTCTGCAAAAAGAGTCAGTTTCTTCTCGGGATCTGCATGTTAATCGAGTGTTATTTCTAAGTACCCAGACCTGGGTAGGGAAACCCCATCTGTACGGGATTTTTTTGTTGCAGAGAAGTGTGGTTAGTGAGCTGAACTCTTTTCTATGTTGTAGTGTTTGCGAGGCCAGTTCCTGGTAGAATTGGAGGACATTGACACAAAATCTAATTGGAATAATTAGACAAATAATAATGTCTTTTGGAGGTGCATTGTCTGGAGGTTTTGGCCTAAGAGACCTATGGGCTCGCACCCATTGGATGTCCGTGGTACATGCTGATTCTTTTATTTGTTGAAATAAAGACTGGAGATAAACTGGGTAATCACGGGGGAGAACACTTTCAGGAACTCCTCTGATCCTTATGTTTTTACCGCGCCTCCTGTTTTCCAAGTCTTCTAATTTTTGAGGAGTTGGTTTCTTGGTACGAGGCTACTTGGTCTGTGAGGGACTGGACATCCTCTTTTATTTTGTCTTGATTGGTTTCCAGGGAATCCACTTGGAGCCCTATTGTGTGAATGTCTTGCTTCATTCTAGCTAATTCCTTTCTAATGCAAGTGCGGACAATGTCCGCGATGTCTTGCTTGGATGGTAGACCTTGAAGAATAGTTGCAGTAAAATTAGTGTCCTCTTCTTGTGAATTAGGTAAATTTGAGGATTGGTGATCCATAGAAAGTCTCTTGTCTCTCGCCCCAGGTGTGTCTGTTGTTTGCTTGTAGGAAGATATGCTAGCTGTTTTTACAGCAGACGTTTTTGAGGGCTTACCTTGTTTTAACCTTCTAGATGTCATTGTGGTCGGTTCAAAGAGGAGTATGTTGTAAAAGATCCCTTTGGGTAAATCCTGGTCGCTGGTTTTCGATAATACTGCCTGTAAAGGTAGTTGACCAATTGGACGTTCTCTATGGCAATATATGGATCTTTATTGAAGGGATATGACAAAAAGCGCTGTGCCAGTATTAGTTTCAACAAGCACCTTTCCACAACCTTCAGTATGAACTTAAACTAGTTCGCTGTAGAGTGGTTTCTGGGAACTCTCGCTAGATGGATCCTTAGTGCACTGACATTAATATTTGGTGCCTGAAATAGATTCCTGCAGGAGTGCCAGGCTTATTAGCAGTTCCCTGGTGTGATGCACAATACTTTATAAATGGGATGTGGTGGAAAGCACTGTGTTAACATTCATGCTTTGGCACTTCCCTCTTTGTGACCTCCACTACGTACAAATCATGGAAGTGTACTACTTTCAGCAATAGCACTTAATTATTCTTAATGGCTGGAGTACCCTTTTATGTAAAGGGGGCTACGGACTAGTTGTTTGCTGTGTCTCTTGTCTCCTAATAAAGTTTCACCTCCCTTTGCAAATCTTTCTTTTTTTTTTCCCTTTAAATTTTTTTTATTTATTCTGCTCTGTATGAATAGCTCTAATAACCAACCTGAGTAAGATTGCCTAATGAGCGATGCCTAAAGTTCTCTATATAGTGTTTCTGAGTGTCACTATTAAGCTCTGGCAGGTGTGGCGCAGCAGAGTGTAAAAGCCACAATGGCGGCCAGTGCACTTCCGGGAGAATGCTCCGCTTCAGGTACAGCCCAAATCTGAAGACTTCGGCTCAGAACATTGATCCCCTTCTGGGAGTCTCCCCAGGTAAACAGCCGGAGCTATCTTTTATTTATAATGCGGCAATAGGGAGGTTTACTGGCAGTACCTGTGGTTAGCTTGGGTGTGATGGCCGTAATGGTGGTCGGAGCGCTTCCGGAGCGGGACGTATAATGCTTGCTGCAGCCTTAGGCCTAGATTTGGAGTTCGGCGGTAGCCGTCAAAACCAGCGTTAGAGGCTCCTAACGCTGGTTTTGGCCGCCCGCTGGTATTTGGAGTCAGTGATTAAAGGGTCTAACGCTCACTTTTCAGCCGCGACTTTTCCATACCGCAGATCCCCCTAAGCCATTTGCGTATCCTATCTTTTCAATGGGATCTTTCTAACGCTGGTATTTAGAGTCGTTTCTGAAGTGAGCGTTAGAGCTCTAACGACAAAATTCCAGCCGCCTGAAAATAGCAGGAGTTAAGAGCTTTCTGGCTAACGCCGGTTCATAAAGCTCTTAACTACTGTACTCTAAAGTACACTAACACCCATAAACTACCTATGTACCCCTAAACCGAGCTCCCCCCACATCGCCGCCACTCGATTAAATTTTTTAACCCCTAATCTGCCGACCGCCACCTACGTTATACTTATGTACCCCTAATCTGCTGCCCCTAACCCCGCCGACCCCTGTATTACATTTATTAACCCCTAACCTGCCCCCCACAACGTCGCCGACACCTGCCTACACTTATTAACCCCTAATCTGCCGAGCGGACCTGAGCGCTACTATAATAAAGTTATTAACCCCTAACCCGCCTCACTAACCCTATAATAAATAGTATTAAACCCCTAATCTGCCCTCCCTAACATCGCCGACACCTAACTTCAATTATTAACCCCTAATCTGACGACCGGAGCTCACCGCTATTCTAATAAATGGATTAACCCCTAAAGCTAAGTCTAACCCTAACACTAACACCCCCCTAACTTAAATATAATTTACATCTAACGAAATAAATTCACTCTTATTAAATAACTTATTCCTATTTAAAGCTAAATACTTACCTGTAAAATAAATCCTAATATAGCTACAATATAAATTATAATTATATTATAGCTATTTTAGGATTAATATTTATTTTACAGGCAACTTTGTAATTATTTTAACCAGGTACAATAGCTATTAAATAGTTAAGAACTATTTAATAGTTACCTAGTTAAAATAATAACTAATTTACCTGTAAAATAAATCCTAACCTAAGATATAATTAAACCTAACACTACCCTATCAATAAAATAATTAAATAAACTACCTACAATTACCTACAATTAACCTAACACTACACTATCAATAAATTAATTAAACACAATTCCTACAAATAAATACAATTAAATAAACTAGCTAAAGTACAAAAAATAAAAAAGAACTAAGTTACAAAAAATAAAAAAATATTTACAAACATAAGAAAAATATTACAACAATTTTAAACTAATTACACCTACTCTAAGCCCCCTAATAAAATAACAAAGACCCCCAAAATAAAAAATTCCCTACCCTATTCTAAATTAAAAAAGTTACAAGCTCTTTTACGTTACCAGCCCTGAACAGGGCCCTTTGCGGGGCATGCCCCAAGAATTTCAGCTCTTTTGCCTGTAAAAGAATAAATACAATACCCCCCCCCCCAACATTACAACCCACCACCCACATACCCCTAATCTAACCCAAACCCCCCTTAAATAAACCTAACACTAAGCCCCTGAAGATCTTCCTACCTTGTCTTCACCATCCAGGTTCACCGATCCGTCCTGAAGAGCTCCTCCGATGTCCTGATCCAAGCCCAAGCGGGGGGCTGAAGAGGTCCATGATCCGGTCAAAGTCTTCATCCAAGCGGGGCAGAAGAGGATCTTCCATCCGATTGAAGTCATCATCCAGGCGGCATCTTCTATGGTCTTCCATCCGGAGCGAAGCGGCAGGATCCTGAAGACCTCCAGCGCGGAACATCCATCCGGACCGACGACTGAACGACGAATGACTGTTCCTTTAAGGGACGTCATCCAAGATGGCGTCCCTCGAATTCCGATTGGCTGATAGGATTCTATCAGCCAATCGGAATTAAGGTAGGAATTTTCTGATTGGCTGATGGAATCAGCCAATCAGAATCAAGTTCAATCCGATTGGCTGATCCAATCAGCCAATCAGATTGAGCTCGCATTCTATTGGCTGTTCCGATCAGCCAATAGAATGCAAGCTCAATCTGATTGGCTGATTGGATCAGCCAATCGGATTGAACTAGATTCTGATTGGCTGATTCCATCAGCCAATCAGAAAATTCCTACCTTAATTCCGATTGGCTGATAGAATCCTATCAGCCAATCGGAATTCGAGGGACGCCATCTTGGATGACGTCCCTTAAAGGAACAGTCATTCGTCGTTCAGTCGTCGGTCCGGATGGATGTTCCGCGCTGGAGGTCTTCAGGATCCTGCCGCTTCGCTCCGGATGGAAGACCATAGAAGATGCCGCCTGGATGATGACTTCAATCGGATGGAAGATCCTCTTCTGCCCCGCTTGGATGAAGACTTTGACCGGATCATGGACCTCTTCAGCCCCCCTGCTTGGGCTTGGATCAGGACATCGGAGGAGCTCTTCAGGACGGATCGGTGAACCTGGATGGTGAAGACAAGGTAGGAAGATCTTCAGGGGCTTAGTGTTAGGTTTATTTAAGGGGGGTTTGGGTTAGATTAGGGGTATGTGGGTGGTGGGTTGTAATGTTGGGGGGGGGTATTGTATTTATTCTTTTACAGGCAAAAGAGCTGAAATTCTTCGGGCATGCCCCGCAAAGGGCCCTGTTCAGGGTTGGTAAGGTAAAAGAGCTTGTAACTTTTTTAATTTAGAATAGGGTAGGGAATTTTTTATTTTGGGGGTCTTTGTTATTTTATTAGGGGGCTTAGAGTAGGTGTAATTAGTTTAAAATTGTTGTAATATTTTTCTTATGTTTGTAAATATTTTTTTATTTTTTGTAACTTAGTTCTTTTTTATTTTTTGTACTTTAGCTAGTTTATTTAATTGTATTTATTTGTAGGAATTGTGTTTAATTCATTTATTGATAGTGTAGTGTTAGGTTAATTGTAGGTAATTGTAGGTAGTTTATTTAATTATTTTATTGATAGGGTAGTGTTAGGTTTAATTATATCTTAGGTTAGGATTTATTTTACAGGTAAATTAGTTATTATTTTAACTAGGTAACTATTAAATAGTTCTTAACTATTTAATAGCTATTGTACCTGGTTAAAATAATTACAAAGTTGCCTGTAAAATAAATATTAATCCTAAAATAGCTATAATATAATTATAATTTATATTGTAGCTATATTAGGATTTATTTTACAGGTAAGTATTTAGCTTTAAATAGGAATAATTTATTTAATAAGAGTTCATTTATTTCGTTAGATGTAAATTATATTTAAGTTAGGGGGGTGTTAGTGTTAGGGTTAGACTTAGCTTTAGGGGTTAATACATTTATTAGAATAGCGGTGAGCTCCGGTCGTCAGATTAGGGGTTAATAATTGAAGTTAGTTGTCGGCGATGTTAGGGAGGGCAGATTAGGGGTTAATACTATTTATGATAGGGTTAGTGAGGCGGATTAGGGGTTAATAACTTTATTATAGTAGCGCTCAGGTCCGCTCGGCAGATTAGGGGTTAATAAGTGTAGGCAGGTGTCGGCGACGTTGTGGGGGGCAGATTAGGGGTTAATAAATATAATATAGGGGTCGGCAGTGTTAGGGGCAGCAGATTAGGGGTACATAGGGATAACGTAGGTTGCGGCGGTTTACGGAGCGGCAGATTAGGGGTTAAAAAAAAATGCAGGGGTCAGCGATAGCGGGGGCGGCAGATTAGGGGTTAATAAGTGTAAGGTTAGGGGTGTTTAGACTCGGGGTACATGTTAGAGTGTTAGGTGCAGACGTAGGAAGTGTTTCCCCATAGGAAACAATGGGGCTGCGTTAGGAGCTGAACGCTGCTTTTTTGCAGGTGTTAGGTTTTTTTTCAGCTCAAACAGTCCCATTGTTTCCTATGGGAGAATCGTGCACGAGCACGTTTTTGAGGCTGGCCGCGTCCGTAAGCAACTCTGGTATCGAGAGTTGCATTTGCGGTAAAAATGCTCTACGCTCCTTTTTTGGAGCCTAACGCAGCATTTGTTTGAACTCTCGATACCAGAGTTAAATTTATGGTGCGGCCAGAAAAAAGCCCGCGGAGCGTTAACAGCCCTTTTACCGCCAAACTCCAAATCTAGGCCAAAGTATTTTGACTGGGTCTGGAAGTGTGTTTATTTCACACGCAATAGAATAAAATAGTCATGAGACCGTTTCTGTAGACTGTATTTGAAAATAACTTACGTCGGGGCAAATGCATGTGCAAATAAATTTTATGAGGCCTAATCTATAGACTAAAACTAAAGACGACATCCCTAGAGTATATTCCTGTGTAGACAATACCAGACTGTAGGCAAATAATAGCAGATATATCTCTGAAATTATCTTTTACATTAAAAGCTTCATACTGTCAAATGATTATTTTGCAATTTAACTTAAATTATATGAATAAAGACACTCATGATTAAACTAGCACAATATCTTAATTGTAGTTCACAATCTTTGTTTTACTACAGTGAGTGACAATGAGTGGATTAGTTACACACGTCTGAATTCTCTGCGGGCTACTTATGTAGTTCTTTTTATGTGCTATGCTCAGCAATCGGCATTACCCTAGTCACTGAAGGGTTAACTCTAACAGCAGCTATGTAAGTAGTACAGCACCATTTAATCACAATATAACACATGTGTGTGCTGCTGCTGACTTCTGTGCAATGTAATGGCTGGCTCACATCAATGAGTTAATGCTATTATATTAATACATTTGATTTGTTTTCAGAGCTGTGCATTGCAAGGAATGGCTAATCGCAATCTATTAATGCATCTCACATTTTCAGAACAATGTCATGTGTCTAAAGGTTAATGTGGAATTCTCTTCAAACATCTCCAGCATATTTTGAGTGCAACACTGTGGTTGCATTACACTATTATAGCACATACAGAGGGCTAAGTGCTATCAGTGTGGCAAGGGCCGTTTCCAAGCAGGCAGACCGGGCTGTTCCATTGCGCCCAGTGACTGGGGGCTCTTACATTTCTTTTTATTTCAAGTTTTTTTTTTTATTGTTGTAGTCACTTGGGGCAAGAAGAGCACTAACCGATGGAATCCTAATGAGCACTTTGAAGCCTAAGGAGCACCCTGCTGCTAACTGATGTAGAGCAGGCAGTTAGCGTGGGATAAAAATTTTCATTTTGCTTCTCCTGCACCCCTGCTTTCCTTCACAGTCTGTGAGTAGCTGCAGAAGCAGTTAGCGCGGGAGCAGGGAGAAAGAACGCAGTGTCTTTGAGTGGCAAACAGCAGTATTTGAAGCTCCTCTACTCTTCTTTGAGGGACTGTCACTGCCTGACCTGACCTTACTAAGCTAACTCTTTAGTGACTGAGGCTATTAAATATTTATTAGCTCAAGAGCAGCAGAGGTTGCCCGTGGCTCAGCCAACATCCCAGGGCAGGCAGTAGTACTGTGTGAAGAATTATTACACCGATACTGAATAAGGTAAGAGGGGGCTGTAAATAATGTGTGCTGCCATGCAGGACAGGACATAAAGGAGCAACCCTGGACTGAACAAATGGAGGAAGGGGTTAATTGACCCCTATTGGTGGAATTTGAGGTCAGGTAGGGGTGAAGGGGGCGTGGTTGGGAAGAGCTTTTAAATAATCGTTGGTGTAGTGGATCCGCGTCCTTTTTACTTACCTTTTCAGGAGCGTACAGCGCATACTTACCATGGAGGTCCTGCTGGAAGAGTTGACGGTGTTGGCCAGGAGCAGAGGTGTCGGCTAGATACAGGAGCAGCTCAAATGGCGGAGGTGCCTAGCGGAGGTTCATTGAGGGATGTCGGCAGCAGAGGATCCAAGAAGAAGAGGCCGGTGAGGTCAGCGGGGCTACCGGCGAGGCTGAGTCCTGAGGCGTCTGGATCCAGGAAGAGGTCTTCGGTGAGGCCGGGTAAGCGCAGGTCTTCTGGGGCCAGGAGGTCTGAAGTGGAGACGGGTCCGGTTCTGGTCGAGTGACGGCGCGCAGTGAGGAAGTCACTGCACGTCGGAGTGCCGGGAGAGGAAAGGACTTTGGAGAGACAGCGGGTAGGAGTGTGGCCTGGTGGGTGCGGAAGGCATTTTGGGAGTGTGGCGGTAAAAAAAGGGAATTAGTATTTCACGGCATGAGGGGACCATATAAAAACTTAGTTGGGCTTACTTGTGGGGAAATTTTAATGTGGCTAATTTTAAAATTATAGCATTATAGTTAAGGGCTGTATGTATTAGTTATTCAAAGTTCAGGCTGAATGTTGCAGTCTTTTTAGGGGTTTTACTAAAAAAAAAAAAAAAAAAAAAAAAAAAAAAAAAAGGTATGTTAAAAAATAATAAATTAATAAAATCATAAGAGCAGGTTTTGGCTGTTCTGCTTGAAAGAATTATCTATTTGGGTTGAATTGGATGTTTTTATGGCAAGCTAGTTAATTTGGTGTAGTTTTTTATTGGCTCATGTGGTATTGGTATAGCAAAAAAAAAAAAAAATTGGAAAAAAGTTTAATATGGAGTATTTAATAGGTTTGGTCTTTTTATTAATATTGTGTTCGTTATGAGGCATTGATCTTTTAATGTATGTTTTTTCCTCATGTTCTCCCCTCTCCCTTCTCCCTCTTTTTCTTACTTCTTCGCCCCTCCCCTCTCCCTTCTCTCCTTCCCCCTCCCTCCCCCCTCCCTCCCCACCCCCTCCCTCCCCACCCCTTTTTCTCCTCGGTTTGGGAAGATAGGGTTGCAGGGCGTGGTCAGGCATTCACACCCTCCCATACTTTGCAGTCCCCAGGTTCTGGAGATAGTACGGTGCCTAGCAGGCATCAGAGGAGAAGATCAGTGTCGGGTCACGGCCGACGCAGATCACGTTCCCCTTTCAGAAGGACCATGGAAGTTCATTCGCCTACATGGGCTAGGATTGAGAGGTCAGTAAACAGTGAAAGAAGAGTGAGAGGACGGTCACCATCAAGGAAATTGAGTGGGGTTAACAAATCAAGGGAAGGTGAACGGAGGCGCGAGAATGGGAAGGCGTCACAAGTCGATCCTGGTGTTGGAGTAGCTAGTTGGGAAGGTTCTGGGACGGCACCCCGGTCCACAGGTGAGTTGGCTGGGGGTGCTGAGGTAGAAGCTGGCTTATTGTGTCGAGAACGTGAGAAGCTGTTGAATCGGTTGAAGGCATTGATGGCAAGTCTGGAGGCTCCAAGAGGGGGGGAGTCGGTAGCGAAGGCATGGGTTTCGGGGACTAGTTCGGCATCTGTCGGGTCAGTAACTCCAGTAAGTGGGACAGCTTCGGTCACAACGGTCTCTGGTGTTTTGTTTGCTGCGGGAAGTTCATTGAAAGTGGCGGAGGAGGCGTTGAGGCGCCCGTGTTTGTGCTCCATTGGTCCGTTGGGGATCCATCTCGCATTGGAGGTAAAGGAAAAGATCTGGAAATGTGAGTTTCTGGAAAAATTTTCTCTATTACCTCTGGATCAGGTATTAGAATTTAAAGAGTATGATAAATCTGACAAGGGTAAGAAGGAGGAGGAAGAAAGGAAGAAGAGATATAGGAGGCTTCCTAAGACTCTTGGGAATTGGTCCAAGGCTTTTTGCATTTTGGCCAGTGTGGTAACAGAAAAGTCCCCAGATCAAGGGGGGCTTTGTTTTGTTATTTTGATGAAATTGCAGGTGCGTATAGGACCTATGGTGGTATGGCCTGGTGGAGGTATGATGAAAAGTTTCAGTAGAGGCTGGCGGTCAGGCCGGAAATGCATTGGGATGATCGTGATATGGGAATTTGGCTTGAAATCATGACTCCTTTGAGGGGTCAGCCCTTTCGCGGGTCTGGGGTCGGGTCTTCCGGCCCCGTGTCGGGAGCTGGGTCCACTGTCACTATGCGAAAAGGGTTGTGCTTCCAATTTAATGAGGGGGTGTGCCGTTTCGGAGTGAGTTGTACGTTCAGTGAGTGTTCAGGGTGTGGGGGTAGCCATGGGCTCTCCAGATGTTTCAAGAAAGGGAAATTCGGAGGTAAACAGGGGGAGGCTGCTCCTTCGAGCTTAGACCCCAGTGAAGGTAGAAAGGATGGTGGTGTGGTTAAAGGCTTACGCCAGTAAAAGGGAAAGAGGGGAGGATGCAGAGCTACTATTGTCAGGGTTTAGTTCCGGATTCGTGATTCCATTCAAGGAACAGGGGAGTGGGAAATTTGCTGGTAACCTAAAGTCCGCAAGGGAATTCCCTGAGGTGTTTCGGGGTAAGTTACAGAAGGAGGTGGCATTGGGGAGGATGGCAGGCCCCTTTGTATCCCCTCCATTTCCAAATTTGAGAATTCGCCTTTAGGTGTTGTGCCAAAGAGGGTTGAGGGTGAATTTCGAATGATTCATCACCTTTCTTACCCTAAGAGCTAGTCTGTCAATGATGGTATTGACCCTGAGTTAGTTTCAGTTAACTATGCATCATTTGACAAAGCAGTAAATTTGGTCAGGGTTGCTGATCCCGGGGCCTTGTTGGCTAAAGTTGACATTGAGGCGGCTTTCAGACTACTACCGGTCCACCCCCGTTGTCATCATTTGTTGGGTTGGAAATTCGGTGGAGCATTTTTTGTCGACCTGTGTCTTCCTATGGGGTGCTCGATTTGCTGCTCTTATTTTGAGAGGTTCAGTACGTTCATAGAGTGGGTTGTTAGACAATTGTCTGGGTTGTCGTCTCTGGTTCACTACTTGGATGACTTTTTGTGTGTGGGCCCAAAAGATTCTGACTCGTGTCTGAGGTTATTGGATACGTTTGTTTTGGTAGCTTCTGACTTTGAGATACCGGTAGCAGAAGAAAAATCGGAAGGTCCTCTTACATTGCTTTGTTTCTTGGGAATCAAAATAGATTCATTAGCAATGAAGTGTCGGTTTCCATGGGACAAGGTGGTGGACTTGAATCAATGTATTCAGGGTGCCTTGATTGCTGAAAAAATTAAGTTTAGGCAATTGCAGTCTTTGTTGGGTAGGTTGAATTTCGCATGCCGAATTATTCCTGTTCGTAGAGTTTTTTTGCAGAAGGTTGTCGTTGGCAACGGTGGGGGTTACAGCTCCTCATCATCATATTCGTTTGTCAAAAGATTTGAAAGAGGATTTGAGGGTTTAGTTGGCCTTTTTGAAGGACTTCAATGGCCGGTTGCTTATTCACGAGGTTGGGTGGTCTGATGAACATCTGTGTCTGTTCACGGATGCATCTGGTTCTTGTGGTTTTGGAGCCTACTAGAATGGAAGGTCGTGTGCTGAGGCTTGGCCGGAGAATTGGAAAGTAATGGGTCTGACAAAAAACTTGACGTTCTTGGAACTCTTCCCTCTGGTGGTGGCTTTGAGGGTCTGGTTTCAAGAACTTAGGGACAAGAGGGTGTGCTTCCACTCAGATAATATGGGGGTGGTCCACGCAATTAATAACCTGACTGCCAATTTGCCTCCTGTGATTTGCTTGCTGAGGGAGTTTGTGTTGGAATGCTTGAGGCTTAATGTGACTTTCAGAGCTGTACATGTACTGGGCAAAGTTAACACAATTGCTGACGCCTTGTCCCGTTTTCAGTGGGAGCATTTCAGGCTGGAGGCTCCGGAGGCAGAAACGGAGGATGTGGCTTGCCTGAGGGAATTGTGGCTACTGGGCTTTCAGTAGTGGTGGATCTGGTAAAGGGGTCTCTTGCTCAATCTACCTGGAAAGCATACGCCCGGGTATGGCAATTATGAGTATTGGTGGCGGGAAGCCGGGACTTGATGGCATCGGAAAAAATTTGCTTGGAAATCCTGCTGGGATGGATAAAGCAATGGGAAAGAGAGCAAATTTCTGTGGCTGAGATTCGTAAAAGGATGGCTGCTTTGGCCTTTTTGTTTCAGTTTGGAGGTTTGAAGGATGTTACTAAGCTTTTTGTGTTGAGGATGGTTGTTCGGGGTCTATGTAGAGGTAAGTCGGTTAAAGATGGGAGGAGGCCCATGGTTTTTTCATTGTTGGTTAGGTTGGTTTCTGTGCTTCCTGTGGTTTGTTTTTCTAATTTTTAGGTATTATTGTTTAGAGCAGCTTTTGTTTTGGCCTTTTTCAGTGCCTTTCGGGTCTCCGAATTGGAGGGTAAAAATAAAAAGCTAGCCATTGAGCTTTGCTATCGAGATGTAAGTTTGATTAATGGGACACTGGAGATCTGGTTGAGGGAATCTAAGACTGACCAATTGGGCAAGGATAGGCTGATTAGTTTGAATCCAGTTGGGAGGCTTTGTTGCCCTGTTGGAGCAGTTGTTGAATTTTTGAAGGTTAGGCCATTAGGTTCGGAGGCTTTCTTCATTCATGAAGACGGGTCAGTTTTGTCTGTTTTTCAGTTTGTTTCAGTTTTTAGGAAGGCACTTGAGTTGTTGGGTTTAAAAGCTAGGGATTTTGGTTCTCATTCTTTCCGTATTGGGGCAGTGACAGAAGCTCAGGGTTTAGGGCTGGAGCGTTCGGCAATTAAGATGATTGGAAGGTGGGGGTCTGATTGTTTTTAGGGTGAATGTGAGGGCAGGGTTAGTGGTTTAGTGGAGTTTGCCAATTTATTCTTTTTTCACAGGTCCTTTGAGGTGCTGGCTGGTGGGTCATTCTTATGTGTATTGGGCAAGGAAGGCAGCTGCAGTTAAAGAAAATGGGGCCCAACTCAGTTTCAGTAGGGAGAAGGTGATATTGAGATGGTTTGGGATCAGGGGAATGAGGTTGTCTCAGTTGGTAGAGACAGTTGTGAATTATGCCAGGATGTTTTCCCTTCCTCAGATTTTGGTTGTTCACTTGGGGGGTAATGATTTGGGTTTTATGGCTCAGAAATTTTTAGTGGAGAAGGTTAAGGGTGATTTGGATAGATTGTGTTTTCTATTCCCTGGTTTGATTATTGTGGGGTCTGACATAGAGTTCAGATTGGTGTGGCGTTCAGCTTGGGATTGTGTTAAACTGGAAAATTTGAGGCGTAAAGTGAATAGAATGGTAAGCAGCCATGTTAAAAAATTGTGGGGCCTCGCCTTAAGGCACTCTGAGTTTGAGGGAGAATCAGGGAGGTGTTTTTTCTTGAAGGATGGGGTCAATCTAAATGAAGTAGGTTTGAATTTATTTAACTTCTCATTAAAAGAAGGTATTGAGCTGGCCGTAGCTGTGTTGGGCGGTGCTCGCCGGTAAGCGAGCTGTGGCGGGGTGCTTGCCCTGGGTGTGCTGGCTTACGCCATTGTGGGGGTTCTTGGTACCTCCTGTTGGGATTAACAGGAGAAGTGGCTTTCATAGGGAGGTGTGCCTGATAGGTGCAGGCACAGGAAAATGATTTTGGTGAGGCAAGCTCTGGTTCTTTGGTTTATGTGTTTTAAAAGTTATTTATGTTGTGAAAATTAATAAAACAAGCTGCGGCCTTTTTTATCCCACTTTTGAGTATGTGTTTTTATTTGGGTATGGTAATAAGGGGCTCAAAAATGAATAGACAATTTGGGGTCAAGGCCCCCAGCAGAACTCATGCTATATATATATATATATATATATATAAATATATATATATATATATATATATATATATATATATATATATATACATACATACATACATACACACACACTTTCTAAAAGGGTGTCCCTCTTTGGAAGCTTGAAATGTTGGGAGGTATGTTGTTTTTTTTTTTTTTCAAAGAAGCTTTATTTGAAGACAAGGGTTATACATCAATAAGCAATACAATATGATAAAACTGTGACAGTATAAACATAGATTGGTACAAGTTGTTTGAATCTCAACCTTTTCTTATAGTTATATCTTTACACAATCGCTAGAGGCTGAGATATCAGAGATAATCCTCTGAGCACAGCAACTACCTGTCTCTTATCCTGAATTGTGTTTTATTAGTCCATCATTTCTGAGCTTGTCTCTTCATTCAGTGGTAGTGACTGCATGAAAATTCCAGTAATGCAGTCAATTTATAAATTTACAATTTATACATCAAGCATTTATTGAGTGGCATAACAGTTTGTACCCAGCGTAAATTTTACACAGAGCTGGGTATATTATAATACCTGATGTTGTCGTCCATACTGGTGCATGGGTAAAAAAGAAGAAGAAAAAAGAAAGAGGAAAAAAAAGACAGTTAGAGGGAAGACGAAGAGGATGAGGGGGAAGAGAGAAGAAAAAGAAAAAAAAAAAAAAGGGGGGGGGGGGAAAGGGGAGAGGGAGGGGTGGGGAGGGGAGGAGGGATTGGAAGAGGGGGAGGGGAAGGCAGACGAAGTCCGCCAAGGGAGATAAGGCAGTGGATATCACTCCTACGCGCTGGGGAATTACAGTCCCCTACCCTCCCACGTTAGTACCATCATTTCATGCGTAGCTAGTTTGCCAGTTTTTAGAAAGTGATAGCGTTCAAGTCTTAGCAGGTCCCCCACTCTTGCCTTCCACTCTTGGGTACTAGGTATCAGCGGACTCTTCCAGTGGGCCGGAATGAGCGCTTTTGCTCCGTTTAGCATCAAAATGAATAGGAGGTATTTGTCTTCCCCCCCTATCTTAGGTAGCTCGTGGTAAATTAAATATGTTGGTTTTGGGGGGATTATGATATTTAAGATTTTGCTCATTAGTCCCAGCACCTCCTCCCAGAAAGGTCGTATAAGCGGGCATGTCCACCAAACGTGGAGAAGAGATCCCTCGTCTCTACAACGCCTCCAGCACCCCCCTCCTGAGTGAGGGTAAATTTTGCGTCTTAGAGGTGTTAGGTACCACCTACTTAAGAACTTGTAATGCATCTCTTGCATTCTAGCCGATATTGAGGCCTTTTTGGCTCTCATAAAGATTTTGGACCACTCTTTAGGCGATATCTCCATTCCCAGTTCCGCTTGCCAGACAGCTGAGTACGTTGGGATCATTGATCCCCCTTTTGTTAATAAGGTCTTATATATTTGCGAGATGAGGTGTGTCGGTGTGTGTGGTAAAGTACACAGTACCTCAAAGAGGGTCTTATTTCTGGACAATGCTCCTCGTTTCTTATGAGAATCGAGGTAATGAGTCATTTGTGCGACTCTGAACCATGACTTAAAAATCGCTCGGTCCCACTCCTCCAGCTCTGCCTGTGGTTTAAGTTTACCTTGTTGTAGGATGTTAGAGATCGCCGCCTCTGCCAGGCTGTAAGTGTCCCCTGAATATGTGATTTAATTTCCATTCCCAGATCTGGGTTTTCCCTTATTGGGATATTTGGTGATACAGGAGTAGATATATACGCGCCTTCTACCATTAATTTGTCCCATGATTTAAAAGTTTCAGCTATCATAGGATATCTTATGGCGGCCTCCGGCCGGCTCCCTGCCAAGATCCAGGCCAGTGCCCCCACATCCCCTCGTTTGAGGATCTCATTATCTATCTGTATCCATCTCTTGCTATTTGTATTCCTACTCCATTCCACAATCCTCTGGAGAGAGATAGCTCTTTGATATTCTCTCAGAAGTGGGACTCCCAGACCACCTCTGTCTCTGGGTAAGTATATTGTTTGTTTTTTTATTCTTGGTCTGATCCCGTTCCAAATATATGTCTCCATGGCTATTTGAATTTGTTGGATGTATTGGGAGGCCGCCGCCGTTGAGACAGTTTGCATGATGTATAACACCCTTGGTAAGATGTTCATCTTTACCACCCCTATGCGGCCCATCCATGATATCGTTTTTTTTTCCAATTTAGCAGGTCCTTATGGATCTCGTCGCAGATATTTTTATAATTAAGGTCTACTATCTCCGAGATGTTGGGCGTGAGGGTGATTCCCAAGTATTTGATTCTATGTGTAGCAATCTTTATTGGGCAGTTGGGGCTGAGGTCCGCAAAAGTCTCCGCTGATTCCGAGATGTTAAGAATCTCAGATTTTAGGGGATTGAGGAGAAAGTTTGAAACCTTCGCGTATGCCTCAAACTCCGTCAGAGTGGCTCTTAGAGAGTTAGCAGAGTCCGAGATTGTGAGAAGGACGTGGTTGGCATACATAGATAGCTTGTGCTCAGTGTTGCCTACAGTAAACCCCCTCACCGCCGGGTTAGCTCTAATTTTACTTGCCAGTACTTCAATTGTAAGGGCAAACAGGAGAGGCGAGAGAGGGCACCCCTGTCTCGTTCCATTTTTGATCAGAAACGTGTCTGAGAGAATGCCGTTCACTCTCACCCTTGCATTTGGGGTAGAGTATAGGGACATGGCTCTATTTATAAAGTTAGGCCCAAAGCCAAATTTTTGGAGTGTTAACCGGATGAACGACCAGTTGACCCGGTTGAACGCTTTCTCTGCGTCAGTGGTGACCAGAGAAAGCGGTGCGTCGTGTATATGGGAATGAGTTATGAGCTGGAGGACTTTGAGGGTGTTGTCCCTTGCCTCCCGGGCGGGAATGAACCCCACTTGTTCAGTGGAGATTAGTTCTGGGAGGTGTCTGTTGAGGCGGGTAGCTAAGACCTTTGCGAGTATCTTTATGTCTGAATTAAGCAAAGATATTGGTCTGTAGTTTTCTGGTCTATCCAAGGGCTTCCCAGGGAGATCCGAGCAGTCCGCCAGAGAGTTAAACATATCGGTTTTCGGGACGAGAATGTCCACATAGTGTTTGTAATACTTGATGCCAAAGCCATCGGGCCCTGGGGCTTTGCCCGAGGGGAGGTCTTTAATTGCTTTTTGCACTTCCTTTACTGTAAATGGGGATTCCAAGGAGTCTGCGTCATCGATGGAGAGTTTGGGGAGATCTATTCCCTCAAGATATTTGATTATGTCTACGTTTTCCTGTTCCCTGGCGGGAGGATCCCCTCCCGGCCAGTCTGAGTCATGTAGGTTATAGAGAGATTCATAGTAGACCCTGAATACTTCTGCTATGGCTTCTCCATCCGTTCTTTCCCCTCCGTCCACGTCCCTTACTAGGCGCACATATGCTTTCAATTTTTTCCTCGCAATTGCACTGGCCAGGAGCTTTCCAGGTTTGTCACCCTGTTCAAAAAACATCTGTCTCAAGATGAGGGCCTGTTTTTGGTACTCTTCCTGCAGAAACTGCAGTAGATTTTTCCTGGCCAGAGTCAACTGAGCCAATTCAGTCTCACTATGTGGGTTCATTTTGTGGAGCCGTTCTGTACTTTCGACTTGAGATAGTAAAGCACTATAACGTTCTTTTCTTATCCTTTTGAGCCACGCTCTCCGTTTTATCAGCAGGCCTCTTATAGTGCACTTTTGTGCTTCCCAGATGGTGGTGTCTTTCATCTGGTCATTGGCATTGATAAGAAAGAATTCAGTCAGGGATTTCCGGATGTCAGAGTTTAACACCGGATCGTCCAGTAGCGTATCGTCCAACCTCCACACGAAAGGTGTGAGCGGGACACTAGGCCACTGTATGGTACAACCTACTGGGGCATGGTCAGACTAGGTGATTGCGGAGATGTTGCTACTTTTAGTGATTATTAGGCCCATTGAATCAGTGAATAAGTAATCAATCCTAGAATATTTTCTATGACGGTGTGAGTAGAAAGTATAATTTTTTTCTAGGGGATGATGCGTGCGCCATATGTCATGCACTGCAATCTCAATTAGTGAGGCTGTCATTCGTTTCAATATTTTTTGAGGGGCGCTAGAGAGGCTGTTGGAGGTGTCGAGGGAGGGATCGAGGGAAGCATTAAGGTCCCCTCCCAGGAAAAGGATCCCAATCTGTATCTCAAGGATTTTACGGGTGACTCTTTGTAGAAAGAGATGCTGGGACATGTTGGGGCAGTAAACATTTGCAAGAGTTATTGGCCTTCCAAACAAAGAGCCAGTGAGTATTATAAATCTGCCCTCAGGGTCGCTATGTACCTGAGACAATTGGAAGGGCACTCTCTCACTGAAGAGTATTCCTACCCTGTTTTTTTTTTTTTCGGGACCAGATGCAAAGTATGCTGTTGGAAAGTGGCGGTTAAACCATTTTGGTTCTCGTGTAGCTGAGAAATGAGTCTCTTGTAAGAAAATTATGTCTCCACCCATGCGTTGCATGTCTTTTAACACTATGGAGCGTTTGTTAGGGCTATTGAGCCCCTTTGCGTTTATGGTGATAAGTTCAACCGGGTGGGACCAACGTTTCAATCGTTGGGATGCCATACTAACCAAGGGGCTTTTAGGGTAGCTAAAAGGTGGCAAAATCAAGGGATGCTTGTGTGGGGAATGAGGGGAAGGAGGGAGGGAAAAAAAAAAAAGGGGGGGACGACCCGGGGGCAGGGGGAGGTAGTTAAACAGTGAAAAGAGGAGTCTTGTGAAGAGTGGGAAAAAGGTCAGTTAGATAGGGAATAGGTAAAGGAGGGGAAAGAGGAATGTAGAGGGTGTAGGGAGAAAAGAAAGTAAGAGAGTGTCCTCTCAAGAGAGGATCGGATTTAACAGTTATATACGTTGTACACAAAGAAACAAAAAATTCAAACCTGGTGAACCAGGATAACAGTGATAAACAATAGGTTCTGTTTGATTAGAAAACTGTAACAACTTCTTAATTAGTCAGGGGTAGTTGTCCCTGTGTGTATTGCATTTTTCATTAATTGTAAATAATTTCTTTGTAACTCAGGATAATCTGTGAGAACTGAGTGAGGTACTTGAACAATTCCCCGCAAACTTTAAAACTGGGACAGTGGGCCTATGTGGTCGATATGTCCTATCTCTCTGAAAGATACGCATTGCGCTATAAATATAGTGGAGTAGGGTTTCTTTACCCTTGCTTTGGTGCTATGTGTATTGACCCTGAGGTGATAGCTATGACTTGGGCAATAAGAGTACAACCCCCTCTTCTGTCTAAGTGCTATATGCGATAGTCCCGCCTTACTTTGTGGGTTGGGGTTTCTTTTGTGAAAGCGTTTGTCTACTTGCCTGATGGGGCGCAGAGATTGCGGTATGTGTGTCATTGAGGCATTAAAGAGATGCACAATGGCTATAAACTACACTTCTCTATGCTAGGCCTTATAACTTCATAAGAAGTCAGTATATGTAGAGAGTAATGCAATCCAGCCTTGAAACAGTATTTAGGTCCATCGCTTTGTGTGCAATCCCCTTTCTGTCTATGTCCCTTATGAGTTAATCTCTCTCTGTGTTGTATGTAGGGAATCTCTTATTGAATGTGTCTGATCATTTGCCCAATGGAGTGTAAGTTTAGTAATGTTGAAACCATCAATGCAGTGAGGAGCTGACATGAATAGTAGCCCATGCCACTCTCCCCTGGGTCAAATAACATCTTCAGAAAATGAGTACAATAAGAGTCAACCTCTAGGGGTTGGACAGATAAACATTTGTAAATATATAACAGCAACATAAAAACATTTATACTAATCTATGACATTTATGTGAACATACAACCTGAAAGCTCATCTGGGATGTCCAGTGTTCTGTCCCAGTAACAACTTAAACAAGGCCCAGAAAGGGCTGCTGCTTATGTCCCAGAGTGGTGGAGAGTCGGGGAAGTAAGGGCCCTCTTCAAGCGTCCAAGAGAGAGACAGTCTCATAGTTACTGAATCCCTCCCCGACCTCTGCCCTGAAGAGCCCGCGGGGCTGCTTCTTCGTCCTGATGGAGGTCCAGTTCTATTCCAAGTGCCTGAGTGAAGCCTGGGAGGTCTTCTGGAGATCTGAGAATATGGGTGGTGTTATCTTTTGTGGCTATAAGACATGTGGGGAACCCCCAACGGTAGGGAATTCTCCTCTCCCTCAATGCCATAGTGATATGTCTCAAGTCTCTCCTCTTTTGCAACGTTGCGGGACACAGGTCAGAGTACACCTGGATCTCTGATCCCCTAAATGTGATGAGATGCTTTGTTCTAGCCGTTTTTAAGACCTCTTCCTTGTCCTTAAACAAAAGGAATTTTAATATAACGTCTCTTGGTGGGGCCCTATTCGGTGGTTTGGGGCGCAGGGCCCTGTGGGCTCTTTCTATCCGCAGATCCTGCGCTGAGTCACTGTTTTTGAGGTATCTGATGAATTCTTGGATAAACTGTAGGAGAGCAGGAGGGTCTACGGTCTCGGGTATGCCCCTCAGCCGCAGGTTATTCCTCCTGCTCCGATTTTCAAGATCCTCCACACGATCCATTAAAGCATGCACAGTGCCCTCCTGAGCCTGAGATACTAGACTGTTGTTGCACATCTGTAGTCAGGGTTTCTTGTTTTTCCTCCACCTGAGTGACCCGACTGTCCACTGTCATAATATTTTTCTTTAGTTCCCCGAACATGTTCTTAAAGTCCTGCATTGCACTCTTTTTGTCCTCTTTAGAGGAAAGATGAGTGATGTCACTTTTTGTGAGGTAATTATGCATTTGTGCTCCATGGTCATGGTCCTGCGTTTGGGATGTGGCTGATGGCTCCAGCTCAGCTTGCACTGACTTACTGGGGGTTGCATTCATGTCTGCAGACATCAGATAATTTTCCATAATTGAGGATTGCGACCCTTTGTGTAGTTTGGGGTTCCTTTTGCTGGCCATAATAAAAGGTTAGGAGGCTCCTCGAGCACTTTAATAGCTTTTGGGGTGCGTAGTGCTCTTCACTGTATAGTTCACTTTGTGTCTTTAACGATTAAATAATGTGATGGTGACAGTTTATCGTGGCCCTCCTCTGCAAACTGCCACGCTGTGTAAAGCTCTCTTTCAGATGATGCCTCAGATGTGTTATGGGCCTAGCAAGATACTGTTCTGTAAGGGCTACCTCAATGTGTGATCCCTGGTCACTATCTCTTTTGGTGTGCTGTGTGGCCCAGTTATGAAATTTGTCTCCTCTGTTGGGATTGGGGCTTACCGGTCTCTTTGCTTAGAGTGCTCCTCTCCCGGCGCCCTCTGTCTCATAACCGCAAGCTCTCAGGGGTCTGAGTGATCGCGGGGTGTCCCGCTCGTTATTGGTGGCTCCCAGGCTGTGCTTCAACTTGCAGGGCTCCTACTAGGCCCGTCCCCAGTGGGCCCCGTATGTGCGGTCCTCACCCCGTTGACGTGCTCGGCAACTACCCGAAAGGTGTCCAGTTCCGTAGGCTCCGGTTGCTGTGCTCACCCCTGCTGTGCCCGGAATAGGAGAGAGACCCAGCGTTCTCCAAATTACTCCCAGGTCGGATCACGGCCTTCTGCTATCTGAGCCTGTCGGCAGGCCACGTGGGTGCGGCCCGTGCGCTGTTGTTGTGACCGGGAGTATGTGCAGAGTCGGCCGGTGCCTGAGCTTTTGTGAGGTGCACTCACCACAGCCTTCTTTGGTACAGGTGAGCGTGTGTCCTGAATCTGCTCCGGCTTCTTTAGGAGATTATTTCTCTTGTGACCATGAGAGTTGCGCACTGCAGGCCATGCTGGAAAATTTGTTTTTTACAATGTTCCGCAGGCTGCTTGCTGTTATGGGGAGTATTGCCAAGTTCGTTAGGAAGTTTGAATTTTAATTGATCATGCTGAGTTTTTGCAATTTACACAAGGGACTACAGAGCACTAGAAGAAAGCAGCCATCTCAAGTCGTGGCTAGGCTCCGCCCTCGGGAGGTATGTTGTTTTAATAGAATGATGACTTAACTACAGTATTCAGGAATCAAATCCATGGAATAACAAATTATTCAAGTACTGCTGTTTATAAAAAAACATTCAAAATGCTTAATAACCACAAGTTATTAGTGCAGCATGTTTTCTTGTGCTGGTGGGGTTTCCTTTAATATTTCAAATTACCTTTATCCTAATTTGCAGTGCAATCAGTCTGTAACAGTATTTTGTTATAAATGGTCTATGAAAAGTCCCACAGTAAATTAAAGAGTTATATATTTATATACATATATATACATATTTATATATGTGGTATGCATGCATATGAGTGTGTGTGTTGTGTGAGTGTGTGCGTGTGTGTGAGGTATGCATGCATATGTAGATCTGCTCTTATTTTGACTCTCATACATGCTTTGTAAATGCGTGCCCCCTTGTGAAAAAAAAATGCCCCCCCAATTTGTTCTTGAGCCGACCCTGTGTGGACCTTGAGGCCATAGTTTTGGTGGCCTTATTGTTAAAGGGCATAAAAGTATAATTTTAAATACAGACAGTGGACCCAAACCATTGTTCATTTTGCCATGTGTTATGGGTTGGCTGCCCAGTTGTCATACCCATTCCCTTATTTAAAAATAAATGAAATATCATAAAAACAAAAATAAATGTTATAATAAATGTGATACATTTAATTCTATTAAAATATAAAATAATGAAAATAAGGTAATGTTCCCTGAGCACTCGTTGCAATCCATTATAGGTAGGATACCATGTGAGAGTGTTACATGAGAATCATACACAATTCAAGACATCAGCATAGAGATTTATAGAAACTCCACAATGCTGTTGCCTGAACTTGATTTGGGGTATGTGGAATTTGATATTGCCCTGTTAACAATGCTGGTGTGTTTCTTGATGCAGGACCATGAATTCCACTCTGACAACCATGAGTCAGCTTCTGTTCTCCAGGTGAGTTGCCCAGCCTAATCATGCAATCCTGACAATTTTGCTATTCGTCACAAAACCAAAGTGGACAATGCTAGGAGGTATGATACAGAGAAGTGCCTATCAATTGCCATTATAAGCATGTTATGCACTATACACACATAAATGTGTTTGTTAAAAGTTATCG
Source organism: Bombina bombina (assembly GCF_027579735.1). Lineage (NCBI taxonomy): Eukaryota > Metazoa > Chordata > Amphibia > Anura > Bombinatoridae > Bombina > Bombina bombina. Next base: position 262,972,896 of record NC_069504.1, on the reverse strand, counting down.
CTATTTGGACTGATAACATTTTTAATATTTTAAAAATCCATTAGCAAGAACTGCATTCCAAGCATTGTGCAAGACAAATACACATGCATAGGGTTGACGGCTGCATTGGCAGAGAATTACATGTAAAATAAAAGTTATCACCCTAGCAGCCATTATTTAGAAGCATTTTTGAAAATACACAGATTTTTGTAAACAAAAAAATTGTGATTGAAATGCACTGCTGCCTTTTCAAACATAACATGTATGTCCCTTTAAATGTGGAACCAGTTTGTTAGTGTCATTTTATATTTTATTGAGGAAGGTGTTAAAAAAATAAACTTTTCATGTTTTTGTTTTTGTTTTTGTGGAAATCCCCAAACTAATTCCCTAAAACAAACTGGTAAGTTTCAGAACTAAAAACAGAATTGTCACAAAATACTCTAAAGGATTTACAAGCTATGCAGTAGTTTAATCTCCATGCATTTCTGCAAAGAAGGAATTTTAAGGTGATATGTTAATATATACACATACCAAATATCAGGGGGTAAATTTATCAAATGATGGGCGGACATGATTCGCTGTAGCCAAGATCCAGGATCAGCATTCTGGGCTACATGGCCTAGTATTGTATGGGTACGTGAAAAATGGTGTATAAAATGTTTACACTCACATTTAGTAAAGCACCCCTCTTGGTGCAAATAGAGCAGGCTGGCCTCTGGTGTGGTTCAAACTCCAATGGATCAGGATACGATATCCAAAAGGTGGTACATCAAATATCAGGGTGTAAATTGGAATAAATGGTATGGCATCAAGTAGTAAGTGCAAAACTTACTTTATTTTAAAACAGATAAAAACAAGCAACACGTTTCTCAGTCATCCAGTGACTGTTTCATCAGCCTGACTAAGATGCACTTGTAATTTATTTTATATAGGCGAAACCAAAAGATGCCTTAGAGACAGAATAAGCACTTGTGTAGTATTGAGAAAGAAGTAGAAGACACCTATTTATACAAGCACTTTAAAGAAGTACACAAAGGAAGAATAAAAGATAATTCATATTGGGGTATTCACAGGGTACATGGTCACTGGAGGGGAGGGAATATAGAGAAGAAACTTCTTATTAAGGAAGCAGAATTGATCTATAAATTTGACACTTTATTCCCTAAAGGTCTGAATTCAGAATTAGGTCTGTCACCATTTCTTTTTGAATAATTATGGTTTAATGTTTCAGTATTAATGTTTTATTATCAATCTATGGCCCCTATTTATCAAAGGTCTGTCGGACCTGATCCGACAGTGCGGATCAGGTCCGACAGACCTCGCTGAATGCGGAGAGCAATACGCTTTCCATATTCAGCATTGCACCAGCAGCTCTTGTGAGCTGCTGGTGCAACACTGACCCCTACAGATTTGCGGCCGCCAGCAGGGGGTTGTCAATCAACCCGATCATACTCAATCGGGTTGATTTGTGGCGATCTCTGTCTGCCTGCTCAGAGCAGGCGGACAGGTTATGGAGCAGCGGTCTTTAGACTGCTGCTTCATAGCTGCTGTTTCTGGCAAGCCTGCAGGCTCGCCAGAAACACGGGCCCTCAAGCTCCATCCGGAGCTTGATAAATGAGCCCCTATGTGTTTATATATATATTTTGTTTTGTATAAAGAATGAAACTTCCCATACACCTGAAAATATAGTCATTTCTAACAATGAATGCGAGTCTAAAATGAATATTGAAAAGAAGAGACTGAAGAATTTCTTAGAATTGTTTTTATATGAGAATTGTTTTTATATGAGAATTGTTTTTATATGAGAAAGAAATATACCACCTTAAGAGAAGACATTAAGCTGATACCACCTTTTATACAGGCACTAAAAGTATGACCAATATGGAGTCAGAGGGTCCTTTATAAGATTAAAACTTGTATGCCAAGCTTATCTTGATAAAGCCTTTTCAGCAGGCAAAACGCGTCAAAAGTAGAGGCATTTATATTGTGACAAACCACAAGATATCCATTGGTCCTCAGGATATTGTTAACCCGGGTTAATAAAATATTGCTTTTGCCATATGAACTGTGATATTCCTGTGTGCTTTGCACTAAGGGCAGGATTAGGACCGTAACATGGATACACAGTGGAGTAACTAAACACATGAGATACCGCTATCTGAAGCAACTTCCAAAGAGGAGATATTGAGGAGCGAGTGCCACCTGTGACGTCAGACGCCATAGGTCACGTGGGGTAGGCTCGCATTCGGAGACAAGCACGGAAGAAGCAACAACAGTTTGCTGGCATCCTCAGGTTATACTCATATGCCAAGATCATGACGTACCATAACTAGATTACAGAGACTGTGTATGCCGTATATTTATGCTCATAATAGATGTACTATATTTCTATAAACGGATTCTCTATATAGGTGGTATAATTTCACGGAAGACTTTGAGCTGGTAATTCCAGGAAACTATTTCCACATTGATATAATTGGATTATATATGTCTCAATTTTTATACTTTTAACACATGGTACATGTTAGCTAAATGTGTTACTTGATTCTTTTATACCAGTTACACTGTTTTAGGAGAGACGTTCCTATTAGTAAAAATAAGCGTGTTATTAACTTTTCTTGATATATTAAACTGTTTTAACTTACTATGATATATTGAGTTGGATTTACTACCCATTGATATCTTTAGCTGTCTAGCGCCCTCACTAGCTTTTCATTGTGAATATTTATTAGTTAAATAATTAGAAGGAATTGTTTTTTGTGAGGAGTGTGATATCTACAGCCTTGGCGCACTACTATACATTTAAATAATGACCCCTGATTAGCCTATTATCCTCAGTTCAGCACTCTTGTAGTAATCATGTATGCCAGTTATTGAGCAATAACACAGAAATATTGTTGCATAAAACAGAGATTGCTTCAAGTGGTCAGAAATTATTACATTGTGCAAGAATAAATATTCCACATTATCTAAATTAGATTACAAATCAGGGTTATCATATTCTGCTTTCTGTTCCTCCACTCAGTTCCTTATTCTGCCGACTTAAAATTGTTTGAAAACATTGTAACATTCCTTGTTGCTCCTTACCATTAGGGTGATAAAGTAAAATAGTCTTTTATATATGTATCTATTGCTAAATAGGTTTGGGGGAAAGAACATACACACTTATTGTAAATGGTATAGTCTCTAGATAAGGATATTCTTTCCAAAATTATAATTGTACAAGCAGAAGCTATAAAACAAACAATGCTTGCTCTGACAGGACAGCAATTTTCAAGATAATGATAAATCTATCCTTGGTCCCAACTGGCAGTGTATTTATTTTTCTCTTTTATTCTCATATTTATGCATTCATGCTCATAGAAAAGGTGCAGTATGGAGAGGGTTGTGTGTTTCTTTGAAGAGTAATCAAAAATAGTAATCCAGTCCAGCTCATTCCATAGGATAAAAACACACTTTTATTTTCATAGATTTATAACTAAGATTTACCGCCAAAACGCGTCAGAGGAGTGAGGGAGTCATATTAAATAATCTAACTCTGTATGGCCTTATTCTGTTTTAGACAAATGTCTGGCCCGTTTATTTTGTTTGTTTTAATAGCTTCAATAAAATTGTGTTTTTTATCCTACGGATTGAGCCGGACTGGATTCCTATTTTTGATTACTTTTGATGTTCGGGGCACTCTCTATTGGGCTCTCTATAGTAAAGCATTTGGCGTGTGACATCACAACTGGGACCAATCTTACAAGTGATCTAGGTAAGCGAGGCACACAGATTAACTCCACAGCTAACAGAACTTTATACTGAGCTCTCAATGTGTGGAAATGTAGCATATAAAGCAATTAACCTTGGAGTTACTTATAACCTCCTTGTTAAATATTTACTTATTTATTTAACAGACTTTGCATTTGGATCATTATATTGTATGCAGCTTTAATAAATATGTGCATTACTGTGCAGTGAAGTGTTATGTAAATGGCCTGTATCTGTGCGCCTGTGGTTGAGTTTGTTGTTTCTTTGAAGAGCCATAAAACACCTTATAATTACAAGAGTGTTCTGTATATTTTGCAATATATTAACGTGTCTTCTGAGTATGGAACCATCTTGAACATATTAACACCTTGTTTGCTGCAATTTATTTTTAAAAGCCACACTCCCCCACCACTTGCCTTATTTGCAGGAGCCTATCTGAACTTGTTCTTCGAGACTTAATGATACCTACCAAACATGAGAAGATGAAGATCTCATACTTTCTGTTTACTCTGATCTTCTATTTAGTGGGAACATTGGAGGATCTGGTGGCCCTGTAGACCACATGAACTTTGTAAAATATCTTGTGGGACTTGCTCATCACACAGTTTGGCGCTAGTACGTGAGCCCAGTCCTGATTGTGAGTATATATTTAGAGCTCATTCTCTGATGATTGATCTAAGTTGGAGGTTTTGAGCTGCAATCAGCTGTTGAAATCAGCCAATAGGATGTAAGCGGCTCTCATCCTACTGGATGATTTGAATTTTATATATATATATATAAAAGGGGTACCTTGCATTAAATCTTCAGTGTGCGGCGGATGATCGCATGAAGAGGACTTCCACATCGGATGACCGCGCCACTGACACTCTCCCGCCAATCCATCTCCGCGCCTCCGGGATGAAGATGGAAGATGGTGCCACCCTAGAAGAAGATCTTTGCCATCTGGAAGAAGACTTTTCTCTGCCTGGAAGAAGATGGATGTCCAGACTTCAGGAATGGTGAGTACCTATTTCAGGGATAGTATTAGTTTTTTTGTTTGTGGTGTTTTTTTTTTTTAGATTAATTTTCTTGGGCACTAAAAGAGCTGATGGCCCTTTTAAGGGCAATGTCCATACAAATGCCCCTTTAGGGGCAATGGGTAGATTTTTTTAAAGTTAGGGCTTTTTATTTTGGGGGGTTGTACTGTTAGGGGGGGCTTTGTATTTTTTTGGGTAAAAGAGCTGATTTCTATAGGGCAATGCCCTACAAAATGCCCTTATAAGGGCTATTGGTAGTTTATTGTTAGATTAGGGGGTATTTTTATTTTGGGATGGCTTTTTTGTTTTTAAGGGGGGTATTAGATTAGGAATATTTTTTTATTTTGGATAATGTAGTTTTTTTTCTGTAATCTTAGCTTTTTTATTTTTGTAATCTTAACTTTTTTTATTTTAATTTAATCTTAGGTTTTGTTATTTTTATGTAATCTTAGGTTTTTTATTTTCATGTAATGTTAGGATTTTTTATTTTCATGTAAAGATAGGATTTTTAATTTTTGATAATTTTTAAGGTAGTCTTTTTTATTTTATGTAATTGTATTTTAATTGGTGTTAATTTAGGGGGTGTTAGGTTTGGAGGCTTAGTTATTAAATTAATACTTTGCATTGTGGAAGGTTGGCGGATTAGGGGTTAATAGTGTAATTAAATAGATTGCGTTGTGGAGGGTTGGCGGTTTTGGTGTTTATACTTTTATTAGATACTTTGCGTTGTGGGGGGTTGGCGGATTAGGGATTAATCACTTTATTAGGTAGATTGCGATGTGGGGGATTCATATCCTGCCATAAGTACCTGGTGACTCCAGAAATGTGTGTTTACAACATTTCTGAACCTCGCCAGTTTATCCGGCTTACAGCAGTATGTCATCTGCCGGTGCGCTTTATGTGATTCATCCGATGTGCAAGGTGAATTTACGGACGGCAGAGGTTTTAGCCCTTTTGTTTTACAGTATTTTCCCTTATTTTTATTCTTTTGTTTAATCTCAGCTAGATTAAGAGTTTTGCGTTATGAGTGAAAAAGCAGCGTTATGCTTCATAATGCTGCTTTTTCCCTAATGCTGCTATTACAAGTATTGTAGGTATAGGTGTACCACACACCTTTTTGGCCGTCACGCAACATCAGTACCGCACTTTTTAAAAAGTCCTTTTTTAATGGGACTCCCATAGCGCTGGTATTACAAGTTTGCCTGGGAGGCCAAAAAGTGAGCGGTACAACCTATAACCACAAGATCTGTAACGCCATCTAAAGTCAGTAGTTATGTGTTTTACGTTACAAATCTATAGCATAAAACTCATAACTAAAATGTTAAAAAGCACACTAACACCCATAATTTACCTATTAACCCCTAAACTGAGGCCCTTCCGCATCGCAAACACTATAATACATTTATTAACCCCTAATCTGCTGCTCCGGACCTCATCGCCATTATTAAAATGTATTAACCCCTATTCCGCCGCTCCCTGACATTGTCGCCACTATAATAAACCTATTAACCACTAAACTGCCGCCCTCTCCCATCGCAAACACTATTTAAATATTATTAACCCCTAATCTGCCATCCGTCCACACCGCCGCTTTAATAAACCTATTAACCACTAAAACGCAAGCCCCCCATAGCGAAATATACTAAAATAAATTATTAACCCCTAAACCTCTGACCTCCCACATCACTAACGCTACATAAATATATTAACCCTTAATCCTAACCCTAACGTAACCCTAACACTAACGTAACCCTAAGCCTAACACCCCCTAACTTAAATATAATTAAAATAAATCTAAATAAACTTTACAATTATTTACTAAATAATTCCTATTTAAATCTAAATACATACTTACCTGTAAAAAAACCTAAGCTAGCTACAAAATAGCTAATAGAGATCACTTAAAAGCTTCCGGGCATCACAAGGTGGTGAGGAAATAAGAAACTTGCAGGGGGGCCAATACCGTAAAAAGTAACTTTTAATAGTGAGGCAGCTTAAAAACAAAAGTGAGCCCACAGCTCACAACGGCACATATTAGTTTTCAACAGAGGCAGAAAAATGCAGACATGTTTTGTGTGGGGCTACCACACTTGCTCACTGCTAACTAATGCCTCAGCTGAAACCTCTATTTAAAGAGGCAGAGACCAATTACCTAAAAAGTCAATTACACATAATTGATTAAAAACAACTAACTCAAATGTTAACTACTACTTGCCCAGTAATTTATACAATAGAATAGTGTTTGCCATAGTGTTTAGACACAATACCTCACTCAAGACACAAGTGAATAAATACAAAAAAATTGATATAACTAAGGTTCTATGTATGTCAAATCTTATTCCTTATATACTATTAAACCATACTCTTTGTATTGTAAAATACTCGTATATATATCACATTATACAGCGTAACTTGTTAAAGACACAGGTGAGCTCTACTAAGAGTATGTATCTACGTGAGAAAATACACATCATATACCATGTTAATCTAAACTTTCCATGTTTATCCCCTGGGGATGTCTAGTGTTAAGATAAAAAAATCAATTTTGCTTCCTTGTAATTCAGATTATACTCTCTATCCCCTCCTCTTTTATGCGCTGGAACGTGGTCTATAGCCTGAATTGAAAGAAGTGACGCATCACCTAAATGTGCATTTTTGAAATGTCTAGACACAGGGGTAAGTATTTCTGGGTGTTCTATGTCTCTGATATGTTCAAGTTCCCAGTCTTTTAAAAAACGTATGGTCTTTCCAACGTATTGTTGTATGAACAGTGTAGAATTTTGGAAAATAGACTGAAAAATAGAGGCTACCCAGACAAACTCTTGAATAACACCAAAAAGGAGGTAGATTTCAAGGGAAGATCTATTGCAGTATAAAAAAAGAGACACACAAAACAAAACAAATGTTGAGGATAAAATCCTTTTTAGTACCCTCTATAGTTTGGAATTTAAAAAGGTCTGCAACATTATTAAACAATGTCTACCAATTTTGGCTGGAGAACCAAGTTTAGAATGTATAGCTACGGGGGGTTGTAAATGTGTAGCTAAAAAATAGAAGACTATTGGTAACATTCTAGCTCCCTCTGATCTTCCAAGCAGAAACACAAAAACGTGGTTACCCAACAGATTGGGCTTTTATAAATTCAAGGCTAATCAGTGTAAGGCTTGCAGCCTTGTCAAGGAAGGGACACATTTTTCTTCTACTATAACAAAGAAATCATATGAAATCAGATTTAAACTAAATTGTAAGTCAACCCATGCATCACCTAAATGTGCATTTTTAAAATGTCTAGCCACAGGGTTAAGTATTTCTGGGTGTTCTATGTCTCTGATATGTTCAAGTGCCCTATTAAAAAACATTTGGTCTTTCCAACATATTGAATTTGACACCCCCTACAGGTTAAGAGACATATTACATGGGCTGACTTACAATTTAGTTTAACTCTGATTTCATATGATTTCTTTGTTATAGTAGAAGAAAAACATGTCCCTTGCTTGACATGGCTGCAAGCCTTACACCGATTAGCCTTGGATTTATAAAAGCCCAATCTGTTGGGTAACCACGTTTTTGTGTTTCTGCTTGGAAGATTAGAGGGAGCTAGAATGTTACCAATAGTCTTCCATTTATTAGCTACACATTTACAACCCCCCGTAGCTATAGATTCTAAACTTGGTTCTCCAGCCAAAATTGGTAGACATTGTTTAATAATGTTGCAGACCTTTTTAAATCCCAAACTATAGAGGGTACTAAAAATGATTTTATCCTCAACATTTGTTTTGTTTTGTGTGTCTCTTTTTTTATACTGCAATAGATCTTCCCTTGAAATCTACCTCCTTTTTGGTGTTATTCAAGAGTTTCTAAACTACAGAGGTTTACAATGGCACTACTGTGGCAATCCCCACAGATATTCGGTCAGTTAACGTCCTACTTGTTGCGTTTTATTCTGCCTCAAGTGGAGTGAATTCTATGTACCAACTGTGGGTTGGTGCTCAGCATTAATAGGAACTATAGCAAAAAGGAAGTGGATAGAGATCCACTGACAGAATGCAGGTAGCACTCTATGCCTAGGCTGAAAGGCGTACGATCCGGATATAGTTAAAACATAACTTTTATTAATAAATTGATTAAAATACGCACGAACATACAAACATTTATTAAAATAACCACTCTGTTGTAATATTCTATATAAAGGTGATGGCTATATACTACTAATGTAGGCCTAAGGTATCTGATGCCATCACCTATAGAAATATAATAATGTAAATTTAGTAAATTGGGGGACTCCTACTGGTCACCTAAAATCAAGTAGATATGGTATACGGGGACAGAGTTTGTCTACTAGTGTTACGTATATCAAATATATATTATTGTGATAGTGCTCAGTCTGAACTCAACTCCCCAACATGTATATGCCTGTTAGTAATATGGTATACACAATATCTTACACAGTGGGTCTTACAGAAAAACCAATACTTAGTATTGTAGTAGATTAAATATTCCTAACTGGTAATTCTGTGAGTTTAGGATGCCCTGGTATCAGACATCTTAAATGAATGAGTATATGTATTGGCACCTGTACCATTCAGTAAAGAGTAGATATTATGATTCACTGTGAATTGTCGTGTGTGTTATGATTGTATTAGCTTCCTAAGTGAATACATTCAATAGGTGACCATTTGGTTCATTTTGAATGGATAAAAAACATTGTTCCAGTTGGTAGGAGTTGTCAAGGTTAGATTAATTCAATATCTGTGGTGTTGTGTGAGTGAGAGAATCTGGAAAAATTGTATTTCAGTTGTACCTTCTAAATAAATGGTACTTAGTAATATGGAGTCTCATCACTTGCCAGAATTGCAATATAAGTCTGTGTTGCACATAGTTGATTCTGCTTAATACCCACTTTTGTCGATCATATAATGTATTCCTGTTTATGTACACAGGTTATAGGTTTGAATCTTTATTACACAGGGTTAATTCTGTTTGACATTCACTTAGATTCCTCGATCATATCATATTTTCCTGTTTATGAACACAGGTTATAGGTTTTATATCAATGAGTTCAATCCACTAACTGGGTTGGTACTGACATGGGAGAAGTCCCTGTAATCTATGTGCGCCGGTTATAGATTTTATATCAATAGGTCATATATGTTAACTTTGTAAGATACCTATATAGGAGAATCCCTTATATTCTAGTCGTTCTCAGAGACACGGAACTACTGGTGTGCTTTATTTTGTGTAATCACAATATCTGTCAGTATCAATCTGTCAGTCTCTGTAGTTAAAGCGCTACAACTTTATGATACGTTTAATACTTAAATATTCACCTATTGCCATCTATAATCCAAATTCTAAGTAGTGAGATATAATTGCTTACAATATTGTCATAAACCTCTTAGTAGAAACTTATATCTATATTGCTTATGAGTCAACTACGGTTTAGGATTACTTGAGTTCAACTATGTGGTTAGATAGATTCACTTTGAAGAGCGTCGGTATATCTAAATGGGTATAGCAGATATTTAACGGTATTCTATCAGGTAAGTGTAATATAGAATACCGTTCTGTGTAACTGAGAGATTAGTAGTTCTCCCCTTAAATAGAATATTGTATCCTGGTACTAACACAACGTTAAGTTCCAGTACTTTAGGAATGCTACGTTGACTAATAATATCGTTTCTTTGTAATATTTTGTACTTGGTTATATATCTCTTTAAGTATATTATAGATTGTCACGTCTTTCTGCCTAGCTAGACAATGTGGTACCGCTGATTGCAGTTCAGCGTTATGAGTAGCAGGCTGTAGTGACCGCTGATTGCGGTTCAGCGTTATGAGTAGCAGGCTGTAGTGACCGAGTAATTTCACGAGTAACCCCAACGTGATATATTAAACTAATACATCTAGAATTTTAGTTATCAGTTAGTTTACTAAATTTTAACAGAGTGGTTCTAAAAGAGCGTCTTACTGCTGACGCGTTTCGCCCAAACTGGGCTTTTTCAAAGGCAGCGAGCCCCCGACAGTGACCTTATTTAAGGCGCCGTAAACCGGAAGTTCCGCCCTCTCGTAGAATCTATTGGTTATCCACTTGTCCATCATAAGGGTTCCATCGTTAAGGTGGTATATACCACTGTTAGTGACGGTGAGGAATTCTCACCGATCATGTACAGTTATTTATGTTCAATGTATATTCAATTCTTTCTCAACTCTATACTTTTAAAAGTTTCCTAATTATGCTTTATATGCATTATTATATATAGGCTTTTTTCTAGTAATCAATCCTTAATTCTTGCTGATGTTTTTCTTGCTGATTTTGTTATGGCATCTGTGATGTGTTTGGAACAATAATGCTGATCATAACCTTATTCTATTTGGTGCTTTTAGTAACCTAAGGGGTTCTGATCTGAGGTGTATGTATGCCACAAGATTTAGAATTCCATGAGGTTGGGATTATGTACAGTGGTGATGAGAAGCCATACATATTGTTTTAATGGGAGTGCAGGTGGTAGATATTAATCACTGTTTTTCTATTTTAATTATCATAAAAACACTAGTGCCTCTTGTCATTTATTTTTAACCTTTACTGGTACCTCTGTTACTTATTTGGGATTCACCATTATATCTGTTGTTACATGTCATAATTCTCTGGTTGGAATCCATTTCTTATCTTATCTTGGGTACCGTTAAGTCACTATGATTTCCTGATAATGGTTAGTTCACTAAGTTCTACCGTGGGTAGGATTTATAGCTTGACGAAAGTCAACTCCCTATTTCATAATGAATTGAGATTATGAGCAATTACATATTTATGAATACACACATATTAGCCAGTTGTGATCTAAAGTAGCCGCTAAATAACAGATATTGTTCTAGAGGGTGAGGATTTCTTACAGCTAATGTGAATGTGATATATTGTGTGTTGTGTGCTGGTACTGTGGATGTATCTCCTCAAGTGATGGGTAGGCATCTTGAGTGTCTTTATTGTGAAGGACTAAAATATTATTGTGTGTCATACTACTGGTAATGGTGAATGTGACTATGGGTAAATGTTGGTTCTATTTATGTGATAGGGTGTCAATTTTCCATTCTGTCTAATGTTCGGGAATGTTAGATTAATTCGTGAGTGGTGAAAATTAATAATAAATTTGCCCAATTATTTAAAACACTAAACAACTTATACGTGAAAGGAAACATAATCATGTGTTGGTGACGTTAGTGGTGAGTTGGTGTGACAGTGTGGGGTTGTTTATGTTAGTTGTTGAACAACAACTCAATCTTTATTCATAGTCCAAATTTGTGACTTGTTCTGGGATCTATATTTTGTGAAGTATCCTCGATTAAAATTCAGATCTTGCTGAAATTTTAGTGAAATGGTTAAGTGACCTGTCATTGTTGACCATTTGTTAATATAAAGTTCTCTGCTTATGGGGTGTGTTGTGATCCCCTTATCCACTAAGTGCTTTTCTGTGTGTGTATTGATATGTATTAATATTACTTCCCTTTTCCTGTTCTTTGTTAGTGTATCTCATGATTGGCATTTCTGGAGAGATTAGAGGAAGATATGGTAACTGTTCTGTTCATTCATTCCATTAGGATATACTGTATTTAACAAGTAAATCCACCTACTCTCTGCCCGGAGGAGAGCTGTTTCCAAGTCACCTCCTCTGATACCTAGGGAGACTTTTTCTATCCCCCAGCACTCAAGTTCCTCTTTATTGGAGTTGTGCTTTTTGAGGAAATGTAGAGCTACACTGGTAAGTGTTTTCCCCTTTTCCTGATCTTTGGCTGCATTATGGATATTCCTCAGATGCTCCATTAATCTTGTTCTGAGCTTACGAGTCATCATTCCAACATATAATAACTTACATCTACACCTTAGAATGTAAATTACCCCTTCTGTGTTACAGCTGATGTATCTTTTAATCGGATGTGTTGTTCCAAATCTATCTTTGATATTGGAGGTTTTAACAATGTGATGATATGTGCTACAATTGCCACACTGGAATGATCCTGGATTGAATGCAGATTTGGTCCTTTTCATATTGAAATGGCTGCTACTGACCATGTCTTTTAAATTTTGACACGTCTGTATCCTATAGTTGGTCTCTCTCCTAATTTGCGTTTCAGGACAGGATCCGTCATAAGTATATTCCAATGTTTTTTGATAATATTGATCACCTCAGGCGTTTGGCTGTTGTGTGTGAGGATTAGTCGTGGAGTATTTGCATTGGTTTTCACTTTTTTTCTTAGTAGTTGGTCTCTGTTGGTTTGTAAAGCTCTATATTTTGCTCTTTTTATTCTTCTTTTGCTGTAGCCACGATCCAATAATCTTTCCTCCAATTCTTGAGCTCTGATATTGAATGTTTCTTTGTCCGTGCAGTTTCTCCTTATTCTAAGGAATTCACCTGTTGGTAGACCCCTAATTGTTCCCGGTGCATGGGCACTGGTACTGTATAATAGGCTGTTTGTGGCTGTCTTTTTCCTGTACAGGTCAGTTTCAATATCTCCTTGCTCATCCTTATAAATTGTTATATCTAAAAAGTTGATTGCACTTTTACTTGCCTCATGAGTTAGTTTTATGTTCAGATTGTTGTTATTCAAGATGTTCAAGAATTCTAATAGTAACTCATGTGTTCCTTCCCAGATGAAGATGATATCGTCTATGTATCTTAGCAAACTAGCTCTCAACAAATTCTTCTCCAATACAGAAAATGATCTGGAATGGAATGCAGATGAACTGGAATGTATCAATAACAGCTGTAACACAGAAGGGGTAATTTACATTCTAAGGTGTAGATGTAAGTTATTATATGTTGGAATGACGACTCGTAAGCTCAGAACAAGATTAATGGAGCATCTGAGGAATATCCATAATGCAGCCAAAGATCAGGAAAAGGGGAAAACACTTACCAGTGTAGCTCTACATTTCCTCAAAAAGCACAACTCCAATAAAGAGGAACTTGAGTGCTGGGGGATAGAAAAAGTCTCCCTAGGTATTAGAGGAGGTGACTTGGAAACAGCTCTCCTCCGGGCAGAGAGTAGGTGGATTTACTTGTTAAATACAGTATATCCTAATGGAATGAATGAACAGAACAGTTACCATATCTTCCTCTAATCTCTCCAGAAATGCCAATCACGAGATACACTAACAAAGAACAGGAAAAGGGAAGTAATATTAATACATATCAATACACACACAGAAAAGCACTTAGTGGATAAGGGGATCACAACACACCCCATAAGCAGAGAACTTTATATTAACAAATGGTCAACAATGACAGGTCACTTAACCATTTCACTAAAATTTCAGCAAGATCTGAATTTTAATCGAGGATACTTCACAAATTATAGATCCCAGAACAAGTCACAAATTTGGACTATGAATAAAGATTGAGTTGTTGTTCAACAACTAACATAAACAACCCCACACTGTCACACCAACTCACCACTAACGTCACCAACACATGATTATGTTTCCTTTCACGTATAAGTTGTTTAGTGTTTTAAATAATTGGGCACATTTATTATTAATTTTCACCACTCACGAATTAATCTAACATTCCCGAACATTAGACAGAATGGAAAATTGACACCCTATCACATAAATAGAACCAACATTTACCCATAGTCACATTCACCATTACCAGTAGTATGACACACAATAATATTTTAGTCCTTCACAATAAAGACACTCAAGATGCCTACCCATCACTTGAGGAGATACATCCACAGTACCAGCACACAACACACAATATATCACATTCACATTAGCTGTAAGAAATCCTCACCCTCTAGAACAATATCTGTTATTTAGCGGCTACTTTAGATCACAACTGGCTAATATGTGTGTATTCATAAATATGTAATTGTTCATAATCTCAATTCATTATGAAATAGGGAGTTGACTTTCGTCAAGCTATAAATCCCGGTAGAACTTAGTGAACTAACCATTATCAGGAAATCATAGTGACTTAACGGTACCCAAGATAAGATAAGAAATGGATTCCAACCAGAGAATTATGACATGTAACAACAGATATAATGGTGAATCCCAAATAAGTAACAGAGGTACCAGTAAAGGTTAAAAATAAATGACAAGAGGCACTAGTGTTTTTATGATAATTAAAATAGAAAAACAGTGATTAATATCTACCACCTGCACTCCCATTAAAACAATATGTATGGCTTCTCATCACCACTGTACATAATCCCAACCTCATGGAATTCTAAATCTTGTGGCATACATACACCTCAGATCAGAACCCCTTAGGTTACTAACAGCACCAAATAGAATAAGGTTATGATCAGCATTATTGTTCCAAACACATCACAGATGCCATAACAAAATCAGCAAGAAAAACATCAGCAAGAATTAAGGATTGATTACTAGAAAAAAGCCTATATATAATAATGCATATAAAGCATAATTAGGAAACTTTTAAAAGTATAGAGTTGAGAAAGAATTGAATATACATTGAACATAAATAACTGTACATGATCGGTGAGAATTCCTCACCGTCACTAACAGTGGTATATACCACCTTAACGATGGAACCCTTATGATGGACAAGTGGATAACCAATAGATTCTACGAGAGGGCGGAACTTCCGGTTTACGGCGCCTTAAATAAGGTCACTGTCGGGGGCTCGCTGCCTTTGAAAAAGCCCAGTTTGGGCGAAACGCGTCAGCAGTAAGACGCTCTTTTAGAACCACTCTGTTAAAATTTAGTAAACTAACTGATAACTAAAATTCTAGATGTATTAGTTTAATATATCACGTTGGGGTTACTCGTGAAATTACTCGGTCACTACAGCCTGCTACTCATAACGCTGAACCGCAATCAGCGGTCACTACAGCCTGCTACTCATAACGCTGAACTGCAATCAGCGGTACCACATTGTCTAGCTAGGCAGAAAGACGTGACAATCTATAATATACTTAAAGAGATATATAACCAAGTACAAAATATTACAAAGAAACGATATTATTAGTCAACGTAGCATTCCTAAAGTACTGGAACTTAACGTTGTGTTAGTACCAGGATACAATATTCTATTTAAGGGGAGAACTACTAATCTCTCAGTTACACAGAACGGTATTCTATATTACACTTACCTGATAGAATACCGTTAAATATCTGCTATACCCATTTAGATATACCGACGCTCTTCAAAGTGAATCTATCTAACCACATAGTTGAACTCAAGTAATCCTAAACCGTAGTTGACTCATAAGCAATATAGATATAAGTTTCTACTAAGAGGTTTATGACAATATTGTAAGCAATTATATCTCACTACTTAGAATTTGGATTATAGATGGCAATAGGTGAATATTTAAGTATTAAACGTATCATAAAGTTGTAGCGCTTTAACTACAGAGACTGACAGATTGATACTGACAGATATTGTGATTACACAAAATAAAGCACACCAGTAGTTCCGTGTCTCTGAGAACGACTAGAATATAAGGGATTCTCCTATATAGGTATCTTACAAAGTTAACATATATGATCTATTGATATAAAATCTATAACCGGCGCACATAGATTACAGGGACTTCTCCCATGTCAGTACCAACCCAGTTAGTGGATTGAACTCATTGATATAAAACCTATAACCTGTGTTCATAAACAGGAAAATATGATATGATCGAGGAATCTAAGTGAATGTCAAACAGAATTAACCCTGTGTAATAAAGATTCAAACCTATAACCTGTGTACATAAACAGGAATACATTATTACATTATATGATCGACAAAAGTGGGTATTAAGCAGAATCAACTATGTGCAACACAGACTTATATTGCAATTCTGGCAAGTGATGAGACTCCATATTACTAAGTACCGTTTATTTAGAAGGTACAACTGAAATACAATTTTTCCAGATTCTCTCACTCACACAACACCACAGATATTGAATTAATCTAACCTTGACAACTCCTACCAACTGGAACAATGTTTTTTATCCATTCAAAATGAACCAAATGGTCACCTATTGAATGTATTCACTTAATACAATCATAACACACACGACAATTCACAGTGAATCATAATATCTACTCTTTACTGAATGGTAGAGGTGCCAATACATATACTCATTCATTTAAGATGTCTGATACCAGGGCATCCTAAACTCACAGAATTACCAGTTAGGAATATTTAATCTACTACAATACTAAGTATTGGTTTTTCTGTAAGACCCACTGTGTAAGATATTGTGTATACCATATTACTAACAGGCATATACATGTTGGGGAGTTGAGTTCAGACTGAGCACTATCACAATAATATATATTTGATATACGTAACACTAGTAGACAAACTCTGTCCCCGTATACCATATCTACTTGATTTTAGGTGACCAGTAGGAGTCCCCCAATTTACTAAATTTACATTATTATATTTCTATAGGTGATGGCATCAGATACCTTAGGCCTACATTAGTAGTATATAGCCATCACCTTTATATAGAATATTACAACAGAGTGGTTATTTTAATAAATGTTTGTATGTTCGTGCGTATTTTAATCAATTTATTAATAAAAGTTATGTTTTAACTATATCCGGATCGTACGCCTTTCAGCCTAGGCATAGAGTGCTACCTGCATTCTGTCAGTGGATCTCTATCCACTTCCTTTTTGCTATTATTCAAGAGTTTGTCTGGGTAGCCTCTATTTTGCAGTCTATTTTCCAAAATTCTACACTTTTCGTACAACAATACGTTGGAAAGACCATACATTTTTTAAAAGCCAGGGCCCTTGAACATATCAGAGACATAGAACACCCAGAAATACTTACCCCTGTGTCTAGACATTTCAAAAATGCACATTTAGGTGATGCTTCACTTCTTTCAATTCAGGCTATAGACCACGTTCCAGCGCATTAAAGAGGAGGGGATAGAGAGTATAATCTAAATTACAAGGAAGCAAAATGTATTTTTTATCTTAACACTAGACATCCCCAGGGGATAAACATTGAAAGTGATGTTAATCTCTTTATTTAGATTAACATGGTATATGATGTGTATTTTCTCACATAGATACATACTCTTAGTAGAGCTCACCTGTGTCTTTAACAAGTTACGCTGTATAATGTGATATAAATATATATGAGTATTTTACAATACAAAGAGTATGGTTTAATAGTATATAAGGAATAAGATTTGGCATACATAGAACCTTAGTTATATCTTTTTTTTTTATTTATTCACTTGTGTCTTGAGTGAGGTATTGTGTCTAAACACTATGGCAAACACTATTCTATTGTATAAATTACTGGGCAAGTAGTAGTTAACATTTGAGTTAGTTGTTTTTAATCAATTATGTGTAATTGACTTTTTAGGTAATTGGTCTCTGCCTCTTTAAATAGAGGTTTCAGCTGAGGCATTAGTTAGCAGTGAGCAAGTGTGGTAGCCCCACACAAAACATGTCTGCATTTTTCTGCCTCTGTTGAAAACTACTATGTGTCGTTGTGAGCTGTGGGCTCACTTTTGTTTTTAAGCTGCCTCACTATTAAAAGTTACTTTTTACGGTATTGGCCCCCCTGCAAGTTTCTTATTTCCTCACCACCTTGTGATGCCCGGAAGCTTTTGACTGATCTCTGTTACTTTGACGCTGTGACGTAGGCATCTGCTGGTCTCAGGCTCCCAGGAAGTGAGGAGGAGTCAGAAGAGTGAGGAGACCGGTGCTTTGCCGAAGACACACTGCCCTGAACACAGGTCCCTGGAGGTTGGTAAGCGCCACTGTATTTCTGTGTATGCTGTACAAAATAACTAATAGTTATATTTTAACTATCTTAGGTTTAATTGTTATTTCACAGGTAAGTTTGTATTTATTTTAACTAGGTAGACTAGTTAGTAAATAGTTATTAACTATTTACTAGCTACCTAGTTAAAATAAATACAAAGTAACCTGTAAAATAAAACCTAACCTGCCTTACACTAAAACAAAATAAATTAAATTAATAAAATACAATTTACTAACTTACAAAAAAAATAAACACTAAATTACAAAAAATAAAAAACGAAATTATCAAAAATAAAAACGAATTACTCCTAATCTAATAGCCCTATCAAAATAAAAAAGCCCCCCCAAAATAAAAAAAACCTAGCCTACACTGAACTGCCAATGGCCCTTAAAAGGGCCTTTTGCAGGGCATTGCCCCAAATATATCAGCTCTTTTATGTTGCAATATAAAATACAAACAACCCCCCAACTGTAAAACCCACCACCCACCCAACCAAAACCCCCAAATAAAAACCTATCTAAATAAACCTAAGCTAAACATTGCCCTGAAAAGGGCATTTGGATGGGCATTGCCCTTAAAATGGCATTTAGCTCTTTTACGAATTGTCCCAAACCCTAATTTAAAAAAAAAAAACCCACCAAAAAACCCTTAAAAAAACACTAACCCCCGATGATCCACTTACAGTTATCGAAGTCTGGACATCCATCCTCCTCCAGCTGGCGAAGTCCTCATCCAAGCGAGAAGAAGTCTTCATCCAGATGGCATCTTCTATCTTCATCCATCCGGCGCGTAGCGGGTCCATCGTCAAGACATCTGGCGTGGAGCATCCTCTTCTTACGATTGTCGGCGTAAACTGAAGGTTCCCTTTAAGTGACATCATCCAAGATGGCGTCCCTTACATTCCTATTGGCTGAAAGATTTCTATCAGCCAATAGGAATTAAAGTGGAAAAATCCTATTGGCTGTTGAAATCAGCCAATAGGATTGAGCTCTCATTCTATTGGCTGATTGGAACAGCCAATAGAATGAGAGCTCAATCCTATTGGCTGATTGGGTCAGCCAATAGGATGAAAGCTCAATCCTATTGGCTGATTGCAATAGCCAATAGGATTTTTTTCCCCTTTAATTCCTAATGGCTGATAGAAATCTTTCAGCCAATAGGAATGTAAGGGACGCCATCTTGGATGACGTTACTTAAAGGGAACCTTCAGTTTACGCCAACGACCATAAGAAGAGGATGCTCCACGCCTGATGTCTTGAAGATGGACCTGCTCTGCGCCAGATGGATGAAGATAGAAGATGCTGTCTGGATGAAGACTTCTTTTCGCTTGGATGAGGACTTCGCCGGCTGGAGGAGGATGGATGTCTGGACTTTGATAACTGTAAGTGGATCATCGGGGGTTAGTGTTAGGTTTTTTTTAAGGGTTTTTTGGGTAGGTTATTTTTTAGGTTAGGGTTTTGGGCAATTTGTAAAATAGCTAAATGCCCTTAAGGGCAATGCCCATCCAAATGCCCTTTTCAGGGCAATGTTTAGCTTAGGTTTATTTAGAAAGGTTTTTATTTGGGGGGTTTGGTTGGGTTGGTGGTGGGTTTTACTGTTGGGGGGTTGTTTGTATTTTTATTGCAATGTAAAAGAGCTGATTTCTTTGGGGCAATGCCCCGCAAAAGGCCCTTTTAAGGGCCATTGGCAGTTTAGTGTAGACTAGGGTTTTTTTATTTTGGGGGGGCTTTTTATTTTGATAGGGCTAATAGATGAGGAGTAATTCGTTTTTATTTTTGATAATTTCGTTTTTATTTTTTGTAATTTAGTGTTTATTTTTTTTTTGTAAGTTAGTAAATTGTATTTTATTAATTTAATTTATTTCATTTTATTGTAATGTTAGGTTTTAGTGTAAGGCAGGTTAGGTTTTATTTTACAGGTAACTTTGTATTTATGGTTATAACATCTTGTTTGGAGACGTAGTGAGGTGATATATTTTAAAATTTAACCTTTATTGGTTTTAATTAAAATCACAGAACAACAACAACATAACGTTTAAAAAAACACAAAATAATTTAGACCAGTAGAACGTTATATTGGCCACCCCGTAAGGGTAATAATTAATAATAGTGTGCCCTTTTCAAATTTATAAAGTAACACTTGTGTAAGTATAAGATAATGTGATATTACCACAAAATACGTGGTATATATAGGTCTGTGGATTACTAGGTCCACAGTGATTGTTGATTATACTATCATTCTGTCTATAATGAGTATCAAGATAATGTGAGTGATACTGAAGTATCTACATATACTTATTCCTTTCTATGGTGTGGTGAGTATAAGAATATTAATAGTACATGAATACGTATGGTAGTGCGATGATATATGATTTTACGAGCTACAGGATATATCTACTCAGGAATGGATATTGCAGATAATGAAACAAAATGTTTCTTATTCGTATCTTATCTTTTGCATTGAGTCATTAGAATCCTAGAGAAGTTTCGGTTATTAATGTGAATATGAAATTCTATACATTACACTGGGATTCAAAGTCTCTTATCAGTGCTTTAGGTGCACATGAATGTATCATATCCCTATATTAATGATAGGTGTAATTGTAGTGTAATGAATATCTGTATATTTTCACTACAACTGGGCAGTAAATGCACTAGGACATATGTGAATATACTAATCATATACTATATAGTTATTGAAATAGAGGATATATCTGTTTTTGGTGGTTGTAGCAAATGATGGAGCAGAGTATTTTGTCAGTGGCTCATCATGTCTATTTATTGGATGCAATTCACCTTATTCGTAACTCATCTTTTGCATTGAGTCATTATAATCCTAAAGACATTTCAGTCACTGAGATTCAAAGTCTCTTGTCAGTAATTTAAATACACATGGATTTATCATATCCTTATATTAATGATAGGTATAATTATAGTATAATAAATATCTGTGTATTTTTTTACTACAACTGAACAGTAAATACAATAGGACATATATGTTTATACTGATCACATAATATATAGTTATTGAAATAAAGGGTATATCTGTTATTTAATGGTTATAGCAAATGATAAAACAGAGTGTCTTTTGTCAGTGGCTCATAATGTCCATTTATTAAATGCAATTCACCGTAGCTTCTTTATTGATATCTACATAGGTTTGAAAATTATACTGACATCAAATACTGTGTTTGTATTACATTAGACTGCTCTGGAGCGTTATTATAAATTCAATATAGCCTTTAATGTATTAGAAGCAGTGAGGTATCGTAAATAGTATTTTCAGCTTGTAATATGGACTTCAGATTAGCTGACTAGCAGCCTTGGGAGGTATTAATTGCTTAAATATTGGCGTTCAGAAGCACTTTCCAAATTGCTGCAATCAATTGTAAATTGCAACTAAATAAGGATTTCACGTACTAGTGTTTCACATTATAGAAGTATTAAACTGTTACAAATTAACCAATGTGAGGGACACCTCGATTGTACTGCTAAGTATTAAATTAACATCAATTATGAGTGGTGGTAGCCGTTTTTAGAACCATTCCCCGTACTAGTATATTGTACCTTTGATTTAATTCAATGCAGTATGAACATCTAGAGCGCAACAAGGCTTATGTATATTATCTAGCAGTAAGACGTTATACTGTTTGTATATTATAGGGTAGCAAATAGTTCTACTGAGGTTAGTTATCAACAGACATATTCTGGCCTAGATTTAGAGTTCGGCGGTAAAAGGGCTGTTAACGCTCCGCGGGTTTTTTTCTGGCCGCACCATAAATTTAACTCTGGTATCGAGAGTTCAAACAAATGCTGCGTTAGGCTCCAAAAAAGGAGCGTAGAGCATTTTTACCGCAAATGCAACTCTCGATACCAGAGTTGCTTACGGACGCGGCCGGCCTCAAAAACGTGCTCGTGCACGATTCTCCCATAGGAAACAATGGGGCTGTTTGAGCTGAAAAAAAACCTAACACCTGGAAAAAAGCAGCGTTCAGCTCCTAACGCAGCCCCATTGTTTGCTATGCGGTAACCCTTCCTACGTCTGCACTTAACACTCTAACATGTACCCCGAGTCTAAACACCCCTAACCTTACACTTATTAACCCCTATTCTGCCGCCCCCGCTATCGCTGACCCCTGCATTACACTTTTAACCCCTAATCTGCCGCTCCGTAAACCGCCGCCACCTACGTTATCCTTATGTACCCCTAATCTGCTGCCCTAACATCGCCGACCCCTATGTTATATTTATTAACCCCTAATCTGCCCCCCACAACGTCGCCGACACCTACCTACACTTATTAACCCCTAATCTGCCGACCGGACCTGAGCGCTACTATAATAAAGTTATTAACCCCTAATCCGCCTCACTAACCCTATCATAAATAGTATTAACCCCTAATCTGCCCTCCCTAACATCGCCGACACCTACCTTCAATTATTAACCCCTAATCTGCCGACCGGAGCTCACCGCTATTCTAATAAATGTATTAACCCCTAAAGCTAAGTCTAACCCTAACACTAACACCCCCCTAAGTTAAATATAATTTTTATCTAACGAAATAAATTAACTCTTATTAAATAAATGATTCCTATTTAAAGCTAAATACTTACCTGTAAAATAAATCATAATATAGCTACAATATAAATTACATTTATATTATAGCTATTTTAGGATTAATATTTATTTTACAGGTAACTTTGTATTTATTTTAACCAGGTACAATAGCTATTAAATAGTTAAGAACTATTTAATAGTTACCTAGTTAAAATAATTACAAATTTACCTGTAAAATAAATCCTAACCTAAGATATAATTAAACCTAACACTACCCTATCAATAAAATAATTAAATAAACTACCTACAATTACCTACAATTAACCTAACACTACACTATCAATAAATTAATTAAACACAATTGCTACAAATAAATACAATTAAATAAACTATCTAAAGTACAAAAAATAAAAAAGAACTAAGTTACAGAAAATAAAAAAATATTTACAAACATAAGAAAAATATTACAACAATTTTAAACTAATTACACCTACTCTAAGCCCCCTAATAAAATAACAAAGACCCCCAAAATAAAAAATTCCTTACCCTATTCTAAATTTAAAAAGTTACAAGCTCTTTTACCTTACCAGCCCTGAACAGGGCCCTTTGCGGGGCATGCCCCAAGAATTTCAGCTCTTTTGCCTGTAAAAAAAAACATACAATACCCCCCCCCCCAACATTACAACCCACCACCCACATACCCCTAATCTAACCCAAACCCCCCTTAAATAAACCTAACACTAAGCCCCTGATGATCTTCCTACCTTGTCTTCACCATGCCAGGTTCACCGATCCGTCCTGGCTCCAAGATCTTCATCCAACCCAAGCAGGGGCTAGACATCCACTGAAGAAGTCCAGAAGAGGGTCCAAAGTCTTCCTCCTATCCGGCAAGAAGAGGACATCCGGACCGGCAAACATCTTCTCCAAGCGGCATCTTCTATGTTCTTCCATCCGATGACGACCGGCTCCATCTTGAAGACCTCCAGCGCGGATCCATCCTCTTCTTCCGACGACTAGACGACGAATGACGGTTCCTTTAAGGGACGTCATCCAAGATGGCGTCCCTCGAATTCCGATTGGCTGATAGGATTCTATCAGCCAATCGGAATTAAGGTAGGAATTTTCTGATTGGCTGATGGAATCAGCCAATCAGAATCAAGATCAATCCGATTGGCTGATCCAATCAGCCAATCAGATTGAGCTCGCATTCTATTGGCTGTTCCGATCAGCCAATAGAATGCGAGCTCAATCTGATTGGCTGATTGGATCAGCCAATCGGATTGATCTTGATTCTGATTGGCTGATTCCATCAGCCAATCAGAAAATTCCTACCTTAATTCCGATTGGCTGATAGAATCCTATCAGCCAATCGGAATTCGAGGGACGCCATCTTGGATGACGTCCCTTAAAGGAACCGTCATTCGTCGTCTAGTCGTCGGAAGAAGAGGATGGATCCGCGCTGGAGGTCTTCAAGATGGAGCCGGTCGTCATCGGATGGAAGAACATAGAAGATGCCGCTTGGAGAAGATGTTTGCCGGTCCGGATGTCCTCTTCTTGCCGGATAGGAGGAAGACTTTGGACCCTCTTCTGGACTTCTTCAGTGGATGTCTAGCCCCTGCTTGGGTTGGATGAAGATCTTGGAGCCAGGACGGATCGGTGAACCTGGCATGGTGAAGACAAGGTAGGAAGATCATCAGGGGCTTAGTGTTAGGTTTATTTAAGGGGGGTTTGGGTTAGATTAGGGGTATGTGGGTGGTGGGTTGTAATGTTGGGGGGGGGGTATTGTATGTTTTTTTTTACAGGCAAAAGAGCTGAAATTCTTGGGGCATGCCCCGCAAAGGGCCCTGTTCAGGGCTGGTAAGGTAAAAGAGCTTGTAACTTTTTAAATTTAGAATAGGGTAAGGAATTTTTTATTTTGGGGGTCTTTGTTATTTTATTAGGGGGCTTAGAGTAGGTGTAATTAGTTTAAAATTGTTGTAATATTTTTCTTATGTTTGTAAATATTTTTTTATTTTCTGTAACTTAGTTCTTTTTTATTTTTTGTACTTTAGATAGTTTATTTAATTGTATTTATTTGTAGCAATTGTGTTTAATTAATTTATTGATAGTGTAGTGTTAGGTTAATTGTAGGTAATTGTAGGTAGTTTATTTAATTATTTTATTGATAGGGTAGTGTTAGGTTTAATTATATCTTAGGTTAGGATTTATTTTACAGGTAAATTTGTAATTATTTTAACTAGGTAACTATTAAATAGTTCTTAACTATTTAATAGCTATTGTACCTGGTTAAAATAAATACAAAGTTACCTGTAAAATAAATATTAATCCTAAAATAGCTATAATATAAATGTAATTTATATTGTAGCTATATTATGATTTATTTTACAGGTAAGTATTTAGCTTTAAATAGGAATCATTTATTTAATAAGAGTTAATTTATTTCGTTAGATAAAAATTATATTTAACTTAGGGGGGTGTTAGTGTTAGGGTTAGACTTAGCTTTAGGGGTTAATACATTTATTAGAATAGCGGTGAGCTCCGGTCGGCAGATTAGGGGTTAATAATTGAAGGTAGGTGTCGGCGATGTTAGGGAGGGCAGATTAGGGGTTAATACTATTTATGATAGGGTTAGTGAGGCGGATTAGGGGTTAATAACTTTATTATAGTAGCGCTCAGGTCCGGTCGGCAGATTAGGGGTTAATAAGTGTAGGCAGGTGTCGGCGACGTTGTGGGGGGCAGATTAGGGGTTAATAAATATAACATAGGGGTCGGCGATGTTAGGGGCAGAAGATTAGGGGTACATAGGGATAACGTAGGTGGCGGCGATTTGCGGTCGGAAGATTAGGGGTTAATTATTTTAAGTAGCTTGCGGCGACGTTGAGGGGGGCAAGTTAGGGGTTAATAGATATAATACAGGGGTCGGCGGTGTTAGGGGCAGCAGATTAGGGGTACATAAGTATAACGTAGGTGGCGGTCGGCAGATTAGGGGTTAAAATTTTTAATCGAGTGGCGGCGATGTGGGGGGACCTCGGTTTAGGGGTACATAGGTAGTTTATGGGTGTTAGTGTACTTTAGGGTACAGTAGTTAAGAGCTTTATAAACCGGCGTTAGCCAGAAAGCTCTTAACTCCTGCTATTTTCAGGCGGCTGGAATCTTGTCGTTAGAGCTCTAACGCTCACTGCAGAAACGACTCTAAATACCGGCGTTAGGAAGATCCCATTGAAAAGATAGGCTACGCAAATGGCGTAGGGGGATCTGCGGTATGGAAAAGTCGCGGCTGTAAAGTGAGCGTTAGACCCTTTAATCACTGACTCTAAATACCAGCGGTAGCCCAAAACCAGCGTTAGGAGCCTCTAACGCTGGTTTTGACGGCTACCGCCGAACTCTAAATCTAGCCGTCTGAATTTTAGCGGTCTAAATTAATGGCTATATTAAAAATTAATAGGGGTTGAAAGGAGTTCAAAACCCTCCCCTGACATGTTTCGCCGTCTAAGTTGCGGATTTTTCGAAGGTGGCGCGCGCTCGCGTCCTCGGGTGTTTATCACCTAAGCTCCACCTCCAAGTTCAATCCGTGACCTATCAGAGCCATCCTGACATCAGGCGGTTCTGCACTAGAACATCTACAATGTTAATGCTGAGATGGTTGGTTTTTACTAGGTATCAGTCTGAATTGGATATGTTCCCCTAGGTACAGTTCTCAGAATCAAAAGAAAATTGTTGTCTAGTATTACACCAAGTGACTCAAAATAATATGAGTATAGATCGTTCATGATCTAACGGTTGTTTCAGAATTTGTCTGTAATTAGATAGTTAGAAGGCTCTATGTACATGCTGTTAGAAAAGTAGAATGGTTGAAAATTCTTATGAGTGGGATTATGATAAGATTGATACTATTATAATAGGAGAGCGTGTGTTTGAAGTGAAGTGTGGGGGAAAAAAACGGGGGGGAGTTAAGTAAGATATAGAATCGGCAAATGAAGGGACAAGGATGGTGCCAGGTGACTGTGGAAATATATGTGCTAATTCGAGTGAACCTATTATGCAAGATGTGAGATAAAAAACAAAAAACAAACACACTAGGGTGAAGAAAAGGAACGTGTAGATGTAGTGAAGGCGGAATAGTGATGTATGAGATCTAAATAATTGAAAACTGAATGTTCCAATGTAAGGTTTGCAGAGGGAATCCAGTGTACCAGGGAGAAAATTATAATTCGCGTACCATTGCATGTGTGTGAGAAAGTATATGTGATTCACAGTCTCAAAAGGATGAATGATAAGTGAGTAGGGTATCAGATGGAGAATAAAAATTCTCTTACCAGTAAATGTATATGAGAAAATATACACAATCTCTAAGTGATCGGTGATAAGTGAGCTGTGAGGTTCATCTTGTAATTATAACCACTAATATTATGGTCATTATTACATTTTAATTCATAAGTATGACATGTGATCAAGTGAGAATATGATAATGGGTGTGGGATGAAAATAAACACAAAGGAATAAAAAGGGGGTAAGGAAATGTAAGCGTGGTGAAAGGGAAATGGCGATGTATTTTGAATCCAAATAATTAAACACTGATAATTCCAGTGTAAAGGTTGCAAAGATAAATCCAATGTGCCTAAGGGAAACTTGTAGTTCTAAAACCTATTCACCAAGCGCCTGCTGAAAATGACCCTTTGCTCAGATGTATTGACCCCTAGTGGTCAACGGGAAAATGTAAAGACTAAAAGAAATATCAGAGCGCCAACTGTAGAAGGCAGGGTCCCCTAATCCTTAAAAATAAATTTACAAGATTGGATTCAAAATGTGTTTATTACAACACAATCGTAACAATAATGGTTGTCTCCAACTGCGATAGCTAAGTATCTTGCAATACAGCTAGAACAATCACATTAAAGCCCAATTTTGTGTTTTAACAACATTGGATACAAAAATTAACAAATCTAAAATAAACATAAAATTTTATTATAAAATCACAATCCTCTGGGTATTGAATAAAACAATTGTTTCCCTCATGGATCCATGTAAACACTCTAAAACATGCTTATAACATACAATGGAGTGGTGATAAAATCAATATAAAGCTTGTTTCTGGTGGTTTGGTTTTAACCCCCCTATCTCAAACCAATGGATGAGATAACCTGTTTTCCAAAATTGGAACCTTCCAGGTCAGATCAATAAAAAACAATAAACAAGTACACATTAACTGCTAGCAATCGTTAGCGATCAGGGTTTAGCTGAATAAGATCTCCTTGATAAAATAACTAATATAGAACAGATTGAATAGTGGTCGGCTTACTCGCTACTAATACAATACAAATACTTAGGTGTAGTGGTAGTAAAAACTACCTCCTAAAATGTGATGCACAAGTGGTGAAACAATATTGGTGAAAAAAACAGTCACAGATAAAAACAATTGAAGTGAAAAAATATTCCAGTAGAAAAACAAAAAAGCAACAATCACAGTGAGAAGAACAATCCGGTGATGGATCTCAATCCTCAATAAAAACAGTATTTCATATTAGAAAAGTAAATAATAATATTAATAGTCGTGACAGAATAGTCTAGTGATTAATCCTTAACTTAGTGTTCCATCCAAAATATGTCTTTTTAAAGGCAAACTAAACAAAAATATAGTGAGTGAGTGTGTGCAATACTTGACAACTTTTAAATTCCCACAGTTAATATGCCACAGTCGGTGTATTTATAATCCTCACGGTCCTATGTGTGCAAGATTTCCTTGTCAGCCCTGGGTCCCTTTGCTCTCAAGCGTCCGGTCCCTCAGCCCTTTCAAGCTTTTGTTCCCTCTGCTTGTTAGCTCACGGTCCCTCTGCCGAAAGAATTAAAAATAGTGTAGATTGCTACAAATAAGTATATATATCAGAATCAAACTTACCAGCCAATGCGTTTCGGTCAAGTAGTGACCTTTCTCAAGACTGGTTTTAACTGTTTAGACAGGGGGTTTAAATACCCTGTCAGAAGTGACCCTTGCGTCAAACCGGAAGTGTTTGTTTAAAACCTCCGTGTGTAATATGTTTATTCCTATTTCATGTTTTTGATATAATCCTAACTTTAGGAGCTTATGCGGTCCTACTACTTCTTATGTTAGGAATAAAAAATGTGTAAAAATCTTTGTTTCGATAGCTCTATCACTACCCGATTTTTATCCATTTTGATTGGTTGTTCTGATTGCTTCCAACCTTTCTGTGATTGGCTGCCCCTGGGGGTGTGTGACACATACGCTTCCTTATTGGATATTAAGCATTGTGTGTGTCCTTATACTTCCCCATAATTGGCCCGTCTTCTAACTTTGTTATGGTCAATCAGACGTGTCACTACAGGGGAAACTGACATTATTTATCAGTCATAGGTGTGTTTCCTCATTTGCAATCTGTGTCATGTCTCACTACATCAGTAATGGTATCCTAATTTTCCGATGATGTCCCTTTTCACTAAGTGTATTTTGTGAGGAGAATTTTTATCTAGGGAAAGAGATACACTCTTTAGTACCGTTAACCTACGGATTTGCTATAGTCTCCTTATACTGCATATGATTTAAACCTCTTAATCCTACATATATTTTAAAACTTTTAATCCTGATGACCATTCTGGATCATAGTAGGTGAATTTGTCGTTGTCAGCAATATATTCAATTTTATATTTGCCCATTTTTAAATTTATAAGTCCTCTAAGCTTCAACTTTTTCAGATTACTGAGTGTTTTTTTATTATTTATTTTTTCTATATGGAGATACTCTAGGTTCATTTTCTAATTTTCCAAAATAATATATATGGAATTTGTGTAATATAGTGGATGTTCCTATAATCAACTTTTAGGGATATTAATAATCTGATAGTTTAATGTTAGTTTTCCTTTTCAGTTCTCCAACAGATGGAAGGGAGGTTTTTTTAAAAGGGGATCCTCCGGTTTAGCATTTATTCTAACAACTATTTATATATATATTTTCCAACCTCATCATTGGGTACATATATAATAATGCGTTCTCATGCTTTAAGTGAACTTGATACAGTTCATATATTAACATTTATAGAAGAGATAAAAAAGAGGAAAAATGATTTATATTACCCTTTTCATTTTGGTTATTTGGAAGTCCTTTATGCTGATCTTAGTGTGTAGGTTCTTAAGATATCCTGGATATAGCTTCCTTTACAACTTCAATTTTTTGTATGTGTTGCCAATTTTCTGTAGTGTTGGTGTTATTTTTACTACTCATCTAGGTCTTTTGGTATATCTGTGTTCATTATACTTTTCTTTAAGAGTTTGTAAGTCACATTGTTTCTTTTTTAGCTTATCCTGATGATCTTAGTATTTGAATTTAAAACAACTATGTTAGTAGTTATATCTAGCAGGAAAGGTGGAGAGGATTCCTCTCCAATTTCTGTATATCTACAGAGTTTGGATGCTATGAGAGATTTTCAAGTGGTCTATTTGGTGACAGTGGGTGTTGTACAGTGCTCTTTCAAATTTGTGAGATGTTTTATCTATAAGAGTGTTAATTATTTTGAAGGTATTCTTTCAGGTTGGATCAACCTATGTGTAGTTGGAGATGCAGTACTTTTTACTATTACTCCTTCATAACATATAAATGGATGTGGCTTATGGTTAGTCACTGAATATGATTTCTGAGGTGAGGGTTTTCTTTTTTAACTGGATTTATCCAGAGTGTTTAAATATATTCAGAATGTAACAGTTCCAGTTGTAATTCCCATCCTTTCTTAGTTTAGGTTTAGGAGGTGGGACAGATCTTCTTTGTTATTCAACCCTCTTGGGAATAAACAATCCATGTAGAAGATCTATCTAGATTCTTCGGTCAATAGCTTCTTTTCATTATCTCCCCCTCTCCAATTTATAGGGACCTTTTGTATCCCCATATATTTCAAGGTATTTATATCTCCCTGATGTTTTTCGGAAAAGTGTTTGTAGAGGGGGGTTTCCTTATTGAGTTTTTCGATACAGAGGATATGCTCCCTTATTCGGTCCCTTAGTGGCCTTGATGTTTGTCCAATATATTGGAGGCCACAGGGACATTGGAGTAAGTAGATGACGTTTCGGTCGTGACAGCGAATCAAATTTTTAATTTTGTATTTCTTCATGCTATTAATTGATTGGAATTCAGTTGATTTCATACCACTCTTACATGCTTTGCATGTATGACATGGGAAAAAACCTCTCACTATTTTCCCAAATGGGTCCTTTGTTTCAGGTGGTTTTTTCTTTTGGATACTGGGTGCCAATGTGTTTTTTAAGTTATTGGCCCTTCTATATACAAAGCTTGGTTTTTGTGGTAGTTTTTCACCAAGAATGTCATCATCTTTAAGAATATTCCAATGTTTTCTGAAGATATCTTCAATGATTCGGCTGTTCTGGCTATATTCCGTAATTAGAGGTACATTTATGACCTCTTCGTCAATCTTTTTTATCCTCTCTTTATATTTGGTTAAATCTCTTCTATCGATTTTTCCTATTTCTTCTATTTTCTGGTCCAATGCTTCTTCATTATAACCTCTGTCTAAAAACTTCGCCTTAATTATTTGCGCTTGTTCTTCCCACTTTGAGTGATTAGAACAGTTTTTCCTCATTCTGAGAAGCTGCCCCTTGGGGATATTCCTCTTCCAATTGGTATGGTGACAGCTTGTTTGGTGGACATAGTTATTACTGTCCACCTTTTTGAAAAAAGTTGATGTTTCAATTGTTCCCTCTTTTACCTCTATATTCAAGTCAAGGTATGTTAGTGACTTTCGGCTCCATTCATACGTGAAGTGTAAGTTGGCTTCATTTCCATTCATGACATTCATAGTATGCTCCAGATCTTCTTGTGACCCTTTCCAGATCATTATGATGTCGTCAATATATCGGCGATAGAGGACTAGGTCCGCACTTGCTGGGCATGATTCCCAGAAGATCTCCTCCCATTTGGCCATATAGAGATTGGCATAACTTGGCGCGAACCTAGTCCCCATCGCTGTACCACATATCTGTCGATAAAACTTTCCACTATTACAAAAATAGTTGTGATGTAATATATAGTGGATGCTGTCCAGAATAAAGTCGCATTGTTTTAATGGGATCTCCGTATCCTTCTCCAAGTAGAATCTCACCGCTTTTAAACCTTCCTCATGGGGTATGCTGGTATACAGCGCGGTCACGTCACACGTCACCAAAATATAGTCCTTCTCCCATGATATAGCTTCCAGAAGATTGATTATCTGGGTTGAATCCCTTAAATAGGAGGGGCGTTCTTTAACATGTTTTTGCAGATGTCTGTCGACATATTCAGACAGATTGCTGCTCAACGAACCTATCCCGGATATTATCGGTCTCCCCGGTGGCTTATTGAGATCTTTATGAATCTTTGGGAGATGATATATAATTGGAGTCCTGGGATACTGTACATTGATATAGTTGTATTCTTTCTCATTTAAGATGTTATCTTCCTTAGCCTCCTTTATTATTCTTAACAGCTCCTTTTTATACATATTCACTGGGTTTTCTCCTAATTTCTGATATGTGTTCCCATCACTCAGAATCCTCTCAGTTTCATCATTATAGTCTTTTATATTCATTACCACAATTCCTCCGCCTTTATCGGCGGATTTTATGGTCAGGTTGTGGTTTTGTTCCAATTTCTTAATTGTTTGAAATTGTTTATTGGATAAGTTCTTATTCTTCAAATTCAGCTTTTTAAGATGAATGTCCCGTATCTCTCTACACACTATTGTCTCGAAGGTCTCCAGTGCAGTTCCTTTGTGAGTTAAGGGGTAGAATGTGGACTTTGGCTTAAGGTCCGTGTGTTGGTAACAGTCTCGTGCTGTAGAACCATACTCCTTAAATCCATAACTCATCCTTTCCAGCGGCGTTTTGAGAAAGAATCTCTTTAGAGTGAGTTTCCTGATAAACTCTTTAGTGCTCACAAAGGTATTAAATTTATCGAGGCTTCTAGATGGAGCAAATGATAAGCCCAGTCCTAAGATGGATTTTTCATCTTTGTTTAGTTCATAGGAGCTTAGGTTAAATATCCCTTTGTTTGTCTCCTTGTCCTCCTGTTTATCGGTCTTCTCCTCATTCTTCTTTACTTTGACCCCTCCTCTCTTCCCTCTATGGTTCTTTTTTTTGCCTTTGTTGTTGACTGATTCTCCTCCCACTCTCTGTGGTGGTAGTGATCCAACACTAAAAAAGAGGGAGTAGTAGAAGAGGTGGAATGGGGTATTTCTAAATCACAATATTAGGCTTTAATGTGATTGTTCTAGCTGTATTGCAAGATACTTAGCTATCGCAGTTGGAGACAACCATTATTGTTACAATTGTGTTGTAATAAACACATTTTGAATCCAATCTTGTAAATTTATTTTTAAGGATTAGGGGACCCTGCCTTCTACAGTTGGCGCTCTGATATTTCTTTTAGTCTTTACATTTTCCTGTTGACCACTAGGGGTCAATACATCTGAGCAAAGGGTCATTTTCAGCAGGCGCTTGGTGAATAGGTTTTAGAATTTCTGGTTTTTCCTAGTTTGCATCAGGCAGCCGCTGTCAGCAATATATTTGAACAGTATGGATTTATTCCATAGTATAAGAGAGTCTGTTGACATCAGTATTACTGAAAATGAAAGGGGAGAAAACCCAAAGAGAGATGAGGAAGACACTATAGATGTACAGCTAATATTTAAGGAACTTGAAAAACTACTAGTCTCTGAAATAAAATACAAAGGAGAAATTTCATTTCTCAAAAAATGTTTAGAATTAGAAGTAATCCCGAAGGGGCTACTAGTACATAAGGATTGTGCATTTCCATTGTCAGACACTTTAGCAGACAAATGGAAAAATGTGCTAATTGAAACCTCAAGAAAACTAATGAAACTGATCATAGAATACAGAGAAACACTAATAACCAACATAGATCTGGAGATTAAGGAAAATTAAGTGATTATTGTTAACTTAGAAAATTCTGGGCCAGAAAGTGAGGAGATTGCAGATAAAAAAGAAACATTGGTTAAGAAAGTTAGTAAAATTAAAGAGGAGATTATAAAAAAGAAAACCAAAAAACTTATGAGAGAGATAGAGAAGAAGAAAAAAGATGAAGAACAGATCGATCTAGCTGTTGGGGAGAATTTAGAGGAGGGAAATATACATACAGATAATGTCACCAGTGATCCCAGTACATGGACAAAGGTACCATATAGAAAAGCAAACACTGGGGGAAATAATACACTTCCAAAACATCTAGAAGCTAAACCAAGTAATGCTCATAAGGAGTATAGCAATAAACATGAGAGATACAGGGAGAATACACAAATAGAGGGACCATCTAGATATGATAGACCTCAAGATGAATATTACAATCGACCACACTATGTGAGAAATAGAAATCCCATGAACAACCACAATGGATATAAGGGACACCAATATGGGGGACCATATAATTCAAATAGATCACATAGATATATATATGGGGGATCTCACCAAAACTATGGGGGGACTTATCACTATAATAGGCCCTACAGTAACAACTATGAGGTGCCTTATGAGGATCAAAGATGGGAAGATAGACAATACGAACAGAGGAGGGGAAGAAGGGATCAAAGATTAGGCACATATGGAGAAAGAACAAGACAACAGGAACATCATCAAGGAGAAAGATACGAGCAAAGAATTTGGAAGGACCACAATTACCCTAAGAGGGATTGGAGAAATCAAGAGAACATAGAGGGACAATACCCTCATGACAAGAGAGAGTTACAACAAAGGTGGAATTATGGTGAAGAGAGATCTTCTGATAGAAGATACGACCAAAACTATGGAACACCAATAGGAACAAGAAGACCACAGAAGAGAACAGAGAATGGGAATGGTGAGAAACCAAAGGAGATTAAAAGAAGTGAAAACCCTGAGGGAAGGGGTGAGAGAGGAGATACCAAAAGCCATGCATCCAACATTTTGATTTAGAAATACCCCATTCCACCTCTTCTACTACTCCCTCTTTTTTAGTGTTGGATCACTACCACCACAGAGAGTGGGAGGAGAATCAGTCAACAACAAAGGCAAAAAAAAGAACCATAGAGGGAAGAGAGGAGGGGTCAAAGTAAAGAAGAATGAGGAGAAGACCGATAAACAGGAGGACAAGGAGACAGACAAAGGGATATTTAACCTAAGCTCCTATGAACTAAACAAAGATGAAAAATCCATCTTAGGACTGGGCTTATCATTTGCTCCATCTAGAAGCCTCGATAAATTTAATACCTTTGTGAGCACTAAAGAGTTTATCAGGAAACTCACTCTAAAGAGATTCTTTCTCAAAACGCCGCTGGAAAGGATGAGTTATGGATTTAAGGAGTATGGTTCTACAGCACGAGAGGACTGTTACCAACACACGGACCTTAAGCCAAAGTCCACATTCTACCCCTTAACTCACAAAGGAACTGCACTGGAGACCTTCGAGACAATAGTGTGTAGAGAGATACGGGACATTCATCTTAAAAAGCTGAATTTGAAGAATAAGAACTTATCCAATAAACAATTTCAAACAATTAAGAAATTGGAACAAAACCACAACCTGACCATAAAATCCGCCGATAAAGGCGGAGGAATTGTGGTAATGAATAGAAAAGACTATAATGATGAAACTGAGAGGATTCTGAGTGATGGGAACACATATCAGAAATTAGGAGAAAACCCAGTGAATATGTATAAAAAGGAGCTGTTAAGAATAATAAAGGAGGCTAAGGAAGATAACATTTTAAATGAGAAAGAATACAACTATATCAATGTACAGTATCCCAGGACTCCAATTATATATCATCTCCCAAAGATTCATAAAGATCTCAATAAGCCACCGGGGAGACCGATAATATCCGGGATAGGTTCGTTGAGCAGCAATCTGTCTGAATATGTCGACAGACATCTGCAAAAACATGTTAAAGAACGCCCCTCCTATTTAAGGGATTCAACCCAGATAATCAATCTTCTGGAAGCTATATCATGGGAGAAGGACTATATTTTGGTGACGTGTGACGTGACCGCGCTGTATACCAGCATACCCCATGAGGAAGGTTTAAAAGCGGTGAGATTCTACTTGGAGAAGGATACGGAGATCCCATTAAAACAATGCGACTTTATTCTGGACAGCATCCACTATATATTACATCACAACTATTTTTGTAATAGTGGAAAGTTTTATCGACAGATATGTGGTACAGCGATGGGGACTAGGTTCGCGCCAAGTTATGCCAATCTCTATATGGCCAAATGGGAGGAGATCTTCTGGGAATCATGACCAGCAAGTGCGGACCTAGTCCTCTATCGCCGATATATTGACGACATCATAATGATCTGGAAAGGGTCACAAGAAGATCTGGAGCATACTATGAATGTCATGAATGGAAATGAAGCCAACTTACACTTCACGTATGAATGGAGCCGAAAGTCACTAACATACCTTGACTTGAATATAGAGGTAAAAGAGGGAACAATTGAAACATCAACTTTTTTCAAAAAGGTGGACAGTAATAACTATGTCCACCAAACAAGCTGTCACCATACCAATTGGGAGAGGAATATCCCCAAGGGGCAGCTTCTCAGAATGAGGAAAAACTGTTCTAATCACTCAAAGTGGGAAGAACAAGCGCAAATAATTAAGGCGAAGTTTTTAGACAGAGGTTATAATGAAGAAGCATTGGACCAGAAAATAGAAGAAATAGGAAAAATCGATAGAAGAGATTTAACCAAATATAAAGAGAGGATAAAAAAGATTGACGAAGAGGTCATAAATGTACCTCTAATTACGGAATATAGCCAGAACAGCCGAATCATTGAAGATATCTTCAGAAAACATTGGAATATTCTTAAAGATGATGACATTCTTGGTGAAAAACTACCACAAAAACCAAGCTTTGTATATAGAAGGGCCAATAACTTAAAAAACACATTGGCACCCAGTATCCAAAAGAAAAAACCACCTGAAACAAAGGACCCATTTGGGAAAATAGTGAGAGGTTTTTTCCCATGTCATACATGCAAAGCATGTAAGAGTGGTATGAAATCAACTGAATTCCAATCAAATAATAGCATGAAGAAATACAAAATTAAAAATTTGATTCGCTGTCACGACCAAAACGTCATCTACTTACTCCAATGTCCCTGTGGCCTCCAATATATTGGACAAACATCAAGGCCACTAAGGGACCGAATAAGGGAGCATATCCTCTGTATCGAAAAACTCAATAAGGAAACCCCCCTCTACAAACACTTTTCTGAAAAACATCAGGGAGATATAAATACCTTGAAATATATGGGGATACAAAAGGTCCCTATAAATTGGAGAGGGGGAGATAATGAAAAGAAGCTATTGACCGAAGAATCTAGATGGATCTTCTACATGGACTGTTTATTCCCAAGAGGGTTGAATAACAAAGAAGATCTGTCCCACCTCCTAAACCTAAACTAAGAAAGGATGGGAATTACAACTGGAACTGTTACATTCTGAATATATTTAAACACCCTGGATAAATCCAGTTAAAAAAGAAAACCCTCACCTCAGAAATCATATTCAGTGACTAACCATAAGCCACATCCATTTATATGTTATGAAGGAGTAATAGTAAAAAGTACCGCATCTCCAACTACACATAGGTTGATCCAACCTGAAAGAATACCTTCAAAATAATTAACACTCTTATAGATAAAACATCTCACAAATTTGAAAGAGCACTGTACAACACCCACTGTCACCAAATAGACCACTTGAAAATCTCTCATAGCATCCAAACTCTGTAGATATACAGAGATTGGAGAGGAATCCTCTCCACCTTTCCTGCTAGATATAACTACTAACATAGTTGTTTTAAATTCAAATACTAAGATCATCAGGATAAGCTAAAAAAGAAACAATGTGACTTACAAACTCTTAAAGAAAAGTATAATGAACACAGATATACCAAAAGACCTAGATGAGTAGTAAAAATAACACCAACACTACAGAAAATTGGCAACACATACAAAAAATTGAAGTTGTAAAGGAAGCTATATCCAGGATATCTTAAGAACCTACACACTAAGATCAGCATAAAGGACTTCCAAATAACCAAAATGAAAAGGGTAATATAAATCATTTTTCCTCTTTTTTTATCTCTTCTATAAATGTGAATATATGAACTGTATCAAGTTCACTTAAAGCATGAGAACGCATTATTATATATGTACCCAATGATGAGGTTGGAAAATATATATATAAATAGTTGTTAGAATAAATGCTAAACCGGAGGATCCCCTTTTAAAAAAACCTCCCTTCCATCTGTTGGAGAACTGAAAAGGAAAACTAACATTAAACTATCAGATTATTAATATCCCTAAAAGTTGATTATAGGAACATCCACTATATTACACAAATTCCATATATATTATTTTGGAAAATTAGAAAATGAACCTAGAGTATCTCCATATAGAAAAAATAAATAATAAAAAAACACTCAGTAATCTGAAAAAGTTGAAGCTTAGAGGACTTATAAATTAAAAAATGGGCAAATATAAAATTGAATATATTGCTGACAACGACAAATTCACCTACTATGATCCAGAATGGTCATCAGGATTAAAAGTTTTAAAATATATGTAGGATTAAGAGGTTTAAATCATATGTAGTATAAGGAGACTATAGCAAATCCGTAGGTTAACAGTACTAAAGAGTGTATCTCTTTCCCTAGATAAAAATTCTCCTCACAAAATACACTTAGTGAAAAGGGACATCATCGGAAAATTAGGATACCATTACTGATGTAGTGAGACATGACACAGATTGCAAATGAGGAAACACACCTATGACTGATAAATAATGTCAGTTTCCCCTGTAGCGACACGTCTGATTGACCATAACAAAGTTAGAAGACGGGCCAATTATGGGGAAGTATAAGGACACGCACAATGCTTAATATCCAATAAGGAAGCGTATGTGTCACACACCCCCAGGGGCAGCCAATCACAGAAAGGTTGGAAGCAATCAGAACAACCAATCAAAATGGATAAAAATCGGGTAGTGATAGAGCTATCGAAACAAAGATTTTTACACATTTTTTATTCCTAACATAAGAAGTAGTAGGACCGCATAAGCTCCTAAAGTTAGGATTATATCAAAAACATGAAATAGGAATAAATATATTACACACGGAGGTTTTAAACAAACACTTCCGGTTTGACGCAAGGGTCACTTCTGACAGGGTATTTAAACCCCCTGTCTAAACAGTTAAAACCAGTCTTGAGAAAGGTCACTACTTGACCGAAACGCGTTGGCTGGTAAGTTTGATTCTGATATATATACTTATTTGTAGCAATCTACACTATTTTTAATTCTTTCGGCAGAGGGACCGTGAGCTAACAAGCAGAGGGAACAAAAGCTTGAAAGGGCTCAGGGACCGGACGCTTGAGAGCAAAGGGACCCAGGGCTGACAAGGAAATCTTGCACACATAGGACCGTGAGGATTATAAATACACTGACTGTGGCATATTAACTGTGGGAATTTAAAAGTTGTCAAGTATTGCACACACTCACTCACTATATTTTTGTTTAGTTTGCCTTTAAAAAGACATATTTTGGATGGAACACTAAGTTAAGGATTAATCACTAGACTATTCTGTCACGACTATTAATATTATTATTTACTTTTCTAATATGAAATACTGTTTTTATTGAGGATTGAGATCCATCACCGGATTGTTCTTCTCACTGTGATTGTTGCTTTTTTGTTTTTCTACTGGAATATTTTTTCACTTCAATTGTTTTTATCTGTGACTGTTTTTTTCACCAATATTGTTTCACCACTTGTGTATCACATTTTAGGAGGTAGTTTTTACTACCACTACACCTAAGTATTTGTATTGTATTAGTAGCGAGTAAGCCGACCACTATTCAATCTGTTCTATATTAGTTATTTTATCAAGGAGATCTTATTCAGCTAAACCCTGATCGCTAACGATTGCTAGCAGTTAATGTGTACTTGTTTATTGTTTTTTATTGATCTGACCTGGAAGGTTCCAATTTTGGAAAACAGGTTATCTCATCCATTGGTTTGAGATAGGGGGTTAAAACCAAACCACCAGAAACAAGCTTTATATTGATTTTATCACCACTCCATTGTATGTTATAAGCATGTTTTAGAGTGTTTACATGGATCCATGAGGGAAACAATTGTTTTATTCAATACCCAGAGGATTGTGATTTTATAATAAAATTTTATGTTTATTTTAGATTTGTTAATTTTGGTATCCAATGTTGTTAAAACACAATATTGGGCTTTAATGTGATTGTTCTAGCTGTATTGCAAGATACTTAGCTATCGCAGTTGGAGACAACCATTATTGTTACGATTGTGTTGTAATAAACACATTTTGAATCCAATCTTGTAAATTTATTTTTAAGGATTAGGGGACCCTGCCTTCTACAGTTGGCGCTTGGAAACTTGTAGTTCTCTTACCATTGGATGTATATGGGAAAGTATATATAATAGTAAACAGTATCTGAGTGATACGAGGTAATTAAGCTGTGAGCTTCATCTTATAAATATTTACCGTAATATTATGATAATTATTAGTTTAGATTCACAAGTGAATCAATTTGAAATGAAATGAAAGATTTTATTTACCCTAAAAACTTACTTACAGTGATGTAACCAATTTTAGAATAAATGTATAGAAAGGTGACATACAACTGACTAACTGTAATCATGATGTAGAGATGTGAGAAAAGTTGGAAAAGGGGAGGGAGAGGGGAAAAAATAGACTGGCATATGCCGTGACAAACTGGAAGTATGATATACGTGTCTGTAAGAGTGAGGTGAGGTGATAATGTTCTCTCTATTAGTTCAAATTCAGACTGATGTATATTAAGAAATTCTTCCAACCGCTACCCTATGCATTAAAATTTAACCTGCGTTTCTTGCATATAAGTTGGTTCTGAGTTACTGGTGTAGTATAGACTGCATATTGGTGTATATTTTAAATAAACATTGAATAATTATTTAATTCATTCATTCCTTTGGGATATACACAATTCATCAAATAAATCCATCTTGTTTCAATTTTAAGAAGTGATTTTTCCAAATCACCTCCTCTCAGACCTAATGATATCTTCTGTATGCCATAACATTGTAGTTCTGAGGTCTTGGATTGATGATGTTTCATAAAGTGTGAAGCTACAGAAGTAATTTTTCTGTCTTTGGACAGGTCATTGGGTGCATTCCGGATGTTCCGGTGATGTTCCATAATTCTTGTATGGAGTTTTCTTGTCGTCATTCCTATGTAGGTATACGGACAAGTACATTGGAGAGCATAAATGACTCCCATGGTATTGCAGCTTATGTATGTTTTATTTGGATGCTGGTTGCCAAATCTATCAATGACCGTCTTTTTCTTTTTGATCATATGGCTGCATGTAGAGCAGCTGCCACAGGGAAATGAGCCTGTTTCAGTGGACTTACGTTGATAGTTCTTTTTGACATAATGGCTGGGGCTAAGTATTTCTTTCAGATTCTGGGATCGTCTGTATCCTATATCTGGTTTAGCCCCAATGTGTTGCTTTAAATGCTAGTCTAGTTGTAATATATACCAGTTTTTTTGTATTATGTCTAC
Source organism: Bombina bombina (assembly GCF_027579735.1). Taxonomy (NCBI): domain Eukaryota; kingdom Metazoa; phylum Chordata; class Amphibia; order Anura; family Bombinatoridae; genus Bombina; species Bombina bombina. The sequence continues at coordinate 262,931,216 of NC_069504.1, read as the reverse complement.
AATTTGATTTGACTGATCATTGTACGTGTTTTATTGTCTGTTTTTTTAGGTTTGACTTTAAGTAAGTCTGCTCTGGGAGTTCGGTAGGATCTACTTTTGGCTTTGCGAATAGATCTTCTACTGTACCCTCTAGAGAGTAATCTATTTTCCAGTTCCAATGCTCTGGTTTTGAAAGTTACATCATCAGAGCAATTCCGTCTCATTCTTAGAAACTCACCTACTGGTAAGGACTTGGTGGTGTTTGGAGCATGGGCACTTGTGGCGTATAATACGTTGTTTGTAGCTGTCTTTTTTCTAAAGAGATCTGTGCTTAAACATCCATTATTTTCTTTATGGATTCGTAAATCCAAAAAGGAGACTTGGGTTTGACTTTTCTCATATGTTAGTCTGATATTCAAGTTATTTTGATTTAGGATCTTGAGGAACGTTTTGAGTTCGCTTTGGGTTCCTTCCCATATAAACATGATGTCATCAATATATCTAATCCATAACGGGATATTCTGAATATATTGATCATTGGTATCTGAGAATACAGTTGTTTGCTCCCACCAGCCTAGAAAAAGATTGGCGTAGGTGGGAGCACAGGCAGTGCCCATGGTGGTACCTTGCGTTTGCAAGTAAAATTTGTTATTTAACAAAAAGAAGTTTTTAGTAAGAACAAATTGCAAATCTGTTATGTTCATCCCTTTCTTCTGTGTCCATGTCGAGAAAGTGTCTCACTGCTTGTAGTCCCAGTTTGTGATTGATGCTGGTATATAACGCTTCAACATCAGCTGTAACTAGCCATGCATTTTTAGAGATGTTGATACCTTCCAACTGTTGCAATACTTCCATAGTGTCTCTGACATAAGAGGGAAGTTGGGTCAAGAACTGTCTCAGTCTGAGGTCAATATATTGACTAGCCTTTTCAGTAAGGTTTTCATTGCCTGAGACAATCGGACGGCCTGGAGGTTGTTGCTGGTTTTAATGGACCTTAGGAATAAGGTAAAATGTTGCTACTTTGGGGTGGGGTATAGTCAGGAATTTTCTTTCTTTGTTGGTAATGATTCCATTTTTCTTCGCTGTCTCAATCAGTATGTTGTATTGTTGACGGAATTGAACCATTGGGTTCCCCCATAATTCCTTATAGCACTCACGATTTTGAGTTGTGTAATAGCTTCCTTCACATACATTTCATCTGGCCATATTACAATATTCCCACCCTTATCAGCGTTCCTGATGATCACATCATCCCAAGATTCCATGTCCTTAAGAGCCTTACGTTCTTGTGCGGTTAGATTTTTTGCTTTTGGGCGTATATTCATTTTATTTATGGCATTACATACAGCTTGGTTAAAAGTGTCAATACTGGAACTTGTATTGCTGGAGGGCATAAACTTTGATTTAGTTTTCAAGAAAGTGCGCCAATCTGATTGTGCTGATGGCAGTTGTTCTGTTAATAAATCTTCTAGATTTTGAAGAGATTCAAGTTCATCTTCTGATAAATCAGGGGGAGCATCAGAATGCTGTTTGATCTCAAAATGTTTTTTTAAAAGCAATTTACGTAGGAATAGTTGTATGTCTTTTATTGTTTCAAATTTATCCAATTGAGAATTTGGGCAGAATGATAAGCCTTTAGATAGTACATTCAAATGATGTCTAGATAATTTACGATTGGATAAATTTATTATTCTTAATTCTTCATTCTCATTGTTGAGAATGGACTGGGATTCCTTTTGTATGATTTGCTTGTCTGTTGTTTGTTCTGAGATTTTTTGTTGTGGGTTCTTGTGTGTCTTTAAAAGACTTCCTTTTTCTGTTGTCAATCATCTTGGATGTTTGGGAAGTTGAATGTTCTGTTTCACCTGGTCTCTCTGGGTTGTCTACTTTTCTAACAGCATGTACATAGAGCCTTCTAACTATCTAATTACAGACAAATTCTGAAACAACCGTTAGATCATGAACGATCTATACTCATATTATTTTGAGTCACTTGGTGTAATACTAGACAACAATTTTTTATTTGATTCTGAGAACTGTCACTTGGATAGATATCAATTTTCTTTTGATTCTGAGAACTGTACCTAGGAACATATCCAATTCAGACTGATACCTAGTAGAAACCAACCATCTCAGCGTTAACATTGTAGATGTTCTAGTGCAGAACCGCCTGATGTCAGGATGGCTCTGATAGGTCACGGATTGAACTTGGAGGTGGAGCTTAGGTGATAAACACCCGAGGACGCACGCGCGCGCCACCTTCAAAAAAGCCGCAACTTAGACGGCGAAACATGTCAGGGGAGGGTGTTGAACTCCTTTCAACCCCTATTAATTTTTAATATAGCAATTAATTTAGACCTCTAAAATTCAGAATATGTCTGTTGATAACTAACCTCAGTAGAACTATTTGCTACCCTATAATATACAAACAGTATAACGTCTTACTGCTAGATAATATACATAAGCCTTGTTGCGCTCTAGATGTTCATACTGCATTGAATTAAATCAAAGGTACAATATACTAGTACGGGGAATGGTTCTAAAAACGGCTACCACCACTCATAATTGATGTTAATTTAATACTTAGCAGTACAATCGAGGTGGCCCTCACAATGGTTAATTTGTAACAGTTTAATACTTCTATAATGTGAAACACTAGTACGTGAAATCCTTATTTAGTTGCAATTTACAATTGATTGCAGCAATTTGGAGAGTGCTTCTGAAACTGTGATAGAATCGAGCACAATTACAAACAGGTGCAAATAACGCCAATATTTAAGCAATTAATACCTCCCAAGGCTGCTAGTCAGCTAATCTGAAGTCCATATTACAAGCTGAAAATACTATTTACGATACCTCACTGCTTCTAATACATTAAAGGCTATATTGAATTTATAACAACAAAAAGAAACAGATGCGCCACATGGCCCAATATTGTAAGTTCCAGGAGATAAATATTTATGTGATAA